>NC_043002.1:45730527-45735527 GCF_006345805.1 Octopus sinensis | reverse complement strand
TATAAGCATATATACATACATATATGTACATACTTACATCTACATGTATATACATGCATACATATATATATATGAGTACAGGACACCACAAATAAACGTAGAACACAACGAGAGACGAGAACATAAAATCAAACAAGGAAACGGACTTTTTTTAAACAACGAAAAAACAGAGTACAGGACAAACAATACAAGGAAAATTCCTTGTGTTTCGAAACACACTTTGAGTCGAACCAGGGACAGCTGATGAAGGGGAATTTTCCTTGTATTGTTTGTCCTGTACTCTGTTTTTTCGTTGTTTAAAAAAAGTCTGTTTCCTTGTTTGATTTTATGTTCTCATCTCTCGTTGTGTTCTACATTTATTTGTGGTGTCCTGTACTCATATATATATATATATGTATGCATGTATATATACATGTAGATGTAAGTATGTACATATATGCATATATTTTATTTATTCATTATATATATATATATATATATAGGGAGAATTATTATTATGTATCCAAAATTAGGGAATGGATTAGATAAAATCCATGCTATATATGTTTCACAGCTAGCAGAACCTCAGAAGTAATAGTTACCCAAACAAGTGGTAATTCACTAGCTACTCATCAGGCCGAAGATACCTTAATCAAATGAAGGTTACATTGTCAAGGGATCCCATGTTAACTTGCAGGACATTTGATCCAAAATGTATGGAAAGCTCAGTGAGTGAATAAAAGGGAAAATATATTTGTGGAGAAATAATATATGGGAGTGGGTAAATGTCTAAATTTGTTAAGGAAAAGAATAAGAATGTGAATAAAGAAAAAGAGAAAGGGAAGAGTGAGGTGGGGGGGGGGATTTGGTATTATTGAAGCTGGATAGGAGAATGTCTTTGTGAATTTAAGCTGGGTCTACTGTAGAATAAATAAGTACATTATTTACATTTATTTACATTTGATGGATATTTGTCTTCATCTTGTTTGTTGCTAACACAACATTTCAGCTGATATTCACTCCAGCCTTCATCAGGTATCTTGAAGAAATTTCGAACCTGGGTTCTCATTCCTAAGGTATTTTTCGTTGTTGTTATTGTTGTTGTTGATATGGCATTAGTGGATGAAACACAAAGGGGTGTTTTTTTCTTTTTACCAGTATGAAGGTCAAGTGAGTTGTGTGGGCATTTCTGTGTGTATTTGGTGAGGCGGAGTAGAAGGTGATGGGAATAGAGGAAGGAGTGGTAGTAGCATAGGGATGGAGGTGTGTGTGGTGGTGTTGGATTTATCTTGTTATTTATTTTGCTATTCATTCAGCAGATTTTTAAGGATGAGTAGTACATTTTTTTTGTTTGATTTCATTTAAGGCATGACTATCTTCAATAATTCTGAACTCAACAGGGGTCAAGTACTGCTGCTATACAGTGGGGGTTGTTGTCTGAATTGATAAATGCTCCTTTCTTATGGCGACCTCTTTATTGTGTTTGTTGGTATAATGTATAAGCATTTAAAATATTGGTTGGTTTATATATTTCTTCGAGTTCCTTCACTTTTCTATAATGTGTTATTTCCTTTCAAAATATTTTACTTTTCAAACTCCATGAATGATGTTTTTGCTCCTATGTTTACATGAAATGATATTCTCAGAGTGCCCATTTATCACGTTTTCCATGGATGTGATTATTTCCAGGGTTTCTTTTAGGCATAGGTTGCATACTTCTGAAGTTCCATCATATGGTGCAGTATTTTTTATAGTGGACCAGTTGGTCATATGTTTCATTCGATTCTGTTTTAGTCTCCAGATGAAGTTCAACAGAGATGGGAAGTGACTTTTATTTATATTCGAAAACGACGAGAGATGGTTTCTTGGATGGTTTTTCATGGTGTCTCTGGTGCCACTAATGTACACATATTTCTGCGTATCTGTCTTCATCACTCATTTGTACACTACATTCTTTATCATGCATTTCTTGTTAAAATTGCATTCCCCTTTATGTCTGCAGTTACACATGATATTATTTTTTTCTTTCTTTCTATGAAGTTACTATTAGTGGTCCTCTTTCTTTTTCCTCCTGTAATTATGCACTCATTTTCCTTATGCATGGATTGCACCTTTAATTGTTTGATGTTGTTTGGGTCCGTTTTTGCTATGGATAAGTTTTTATTACCCTTATTTTCCATCACTTTATCCTCGTATACAGTGTTATTTGCTGGTATTCAAAAATTTTCCCAAGGACATAATGAGGAATGCTTGTGCCAGGTTCTGGAGCCTTCTTGAAGCTATAGTGGAAGCTGAAAGCAGCTACTTTGAGTAAATTGTTATCTCCCAGCCATAATCTAGTTGATAATTTTTTAGTTTTTAAAATACTTTTACTATTGAATAAAATATATTGTATTAGTTTTCCTTTTATGTAAACTGTTAAATTTAACCCAAACACCCTCTATGTATTCATATACACACGTATATGTGTATATGTATGTATGTATGTATGTATGCATGCATGCGTGAGTGTGTGTGTGTGTGTGTGTGAGGAACTGCTTGTGTGTTATATTAAAGACACAACTATGTCCCACTGTTTTTCTTTTTTATTACTGGCTTTTCATGTTTCATATAAGTTTCTTTCACATATTTTTGGAACAATGAAGTTATTAAATCCATAAAATAATAAAGATAGAATGAAAAAAAATTATAAACAGATAATAAATAAAAAATAACTTAAAAAGGCATTACACAATTTAAAAGATAAAAGCCACATAAAAGTTTGTAAGTGTGATAAAAGTAAAGTTTGTCATCAGGGTTAGAAACAAATGTAATGCAAAAATTAATAATTTACAAAGAGACAAAAATATATTCACTAAAAGCAAGAAATTCACAAATTAACTACAAGTAAAATTAAATTTATTTCACCATAGGTGCAGGCGTGGCTATGTGGTAAGAAGCTTGCTTCCCAACCACATGGTTCTGGGTTTAGTTCCATTGCATGGCACCTTGGGTAAGTGTCTTCTGCTATAGCCTCAGAGCAACCAAAGTCTTGTGAGTGGATTTGGTAGATGGAAACTGTAAAAAGCCTACCATGTGTGTGTGTGTGTGTGTGCGTCTTTGTGTCTGTGCTTGTCCCCACATCCCCGTTTGACAACTGGTGTTGATGTGTTTATGTCCTTGTAACTTAGTGGTTCAGAGAATGAGATTGGTAGAATAAGTACTAGGCTTAAAAAATAAGTCCTAAGGTCAATGTGTTTGACTAAAATCCTTCAAGGCGGTGCTCCAGCATGTCTGCAATCAAATGACTGAAACAAGCGAAAGAATAAAAGAATATGTGCACAATAGGCTCCCTTGACCTCGACTTTCCATTCTTTGAAGGAATATATATATATATATATGGCACAGAAAAAGATGTAGAAACAAACCAATGCTCTCAGGCCCATAATATCACAAATAAATACATCTGCTTATTTAATCACCAAACAAATAAACAATATTATCAGAGAATACATACAAGAGAAATATAATATAAGGAATATTTGCAGATTTTAAAAGAAAACAATACAGAAGTTAACATCTCCACCTTAAGTGTAGAAAATTTGTTCACTGGCAGAAATGATAGAAATCATAATGGAGAATGTATATAAACATTCAAAACCAAAACCAGCTGCAGTACCAACAAACTTATTAAAAAACTATTCATGATAGACACAGGTGTGGCACTTTGGTAAGAAGCTTGCTTTCTAACCACTGCAGTCCCACTGTATGGCACCTTCTACTATAGCCTTGGGCTAACCAAAGCTTTGTGAGTAGATTTGGTAGACAGAAACTGAAAGAAGCCTGCTGTGTATATATGTGTGTCTGTGTTTGTCCCCCACCACTGCTCGACAACTAGTGTTAGTTTGTTTACGTCCTCCATAACATAGCAGTTTGACAAAAAAAAATGACTGATAGAATAAGTACAAGGCTTAAAATAAAAATAAATATTGGGGTCAATTTATTTGACTAAAGCCTATTCGAGCCAATACCTCAGAATGAGCGTTGTCTAATGACTGAAACAAGTAAGAGATAAAAGATAAAAGAAAATGATGTGTACAAATGAAATACTTCTTCACTGCCCATATTGTAATTTGTACAAATAGATGGAGTAGCCATGGGTTCCCCCTTATGACCTGCATTTGCAGCATCTGCTGATTTACAACCAAGAACAGAATACTACCATAGCATAAACATGTAATATACTTCAGATTCATAGATTATAAACTAATTGTAATGGATACACTCAACTGGTACTTATTTTATAGAATCCGAAAGATGAAAACCAGAGTCAGCCTCTGCAGAATTTGAAAATATTTCCTTTAATACTGATATGAAACAATATGTATACCTATAGGTGTGTATGTGTAAGCATATGTGTTTGTATGCTTGTATATTTATGTATATGATATATGTATACATGTGTGTATGGTTCAATAGGTCCATGGTTTTGAGAAGTGTGGAACCACCTCTTAGACACTATTTTTCCCAGGTTGACTCTGACCCAGAATAATACCACCTATTAGGTCCCAGCTATGGGTTAACTATGAGCAATGGGATGTAGAAATACTTGGATACTCTTTACTCTTTTACTTGTCTCAGTCATTTGACTGCGGCCATGCTAGAGCACTGCTTCTAGTCGAGCAAATCGACCCCGGGACTTATTCTTTGTAAGCCTAGTACTTATTATATCAGTCTTTTTTGCCAAACTACTAAGTTACAGGGACGTAAACACACCAGCATCGGTTGTCAAGTGATGTTGGAGGACAAACACAGACACACAAACACACACACATATATACATATACATATATACGAGAGGCTTCTTTCAGTTTCCGTCTACCAAATCCATTCACAAGGTTTTGGTCAGCCCAAGACTATAGTAGAAGACACTTGCCCAAGGTGCCATGCAGTGGGACTGAACCCGGAACCATGTGGTTGGTAAGCAAGCTACTTACTACACAGCCACTACTGTACCTATGTAGAAATACTTGGTAGTGAGG
>NC_043002.1:45698027-45725527 GCF_006345805.1 Octopus sinensis | reverse complement strand
TATGCCAGTAGTGTAAAAATCCTGTGTTCTGGTGGCGATGAAGTCGTTGAAGGCATGTTTGGCATTGTCTTGGTTTTTGAAGCATTTCTCACACAAGAAGTTGTCGAGATGCTTGAAAAAGTGGTAGTCGGTAGGCGAGAGGTCTAGTGAATATGGCAGATGAGGCAGAGTTTCGTAGCCCAATTTGTTCAACTTCTGCAGGGTCGGTTGTGCGACGTGCAGCTGAGCGTTGTCATGGAGAAGAATTGGTCCTTTTCTATTGACCAATGCTGGCTGTTGTTGTCGGAGTTTCTTATACATTTTATCCATTTGCTGACAGTACTTCTCCATCGTAAGGGTTTCGCCTGGATCCAAAAAGCTGTGATGGATGAGACTGGCCACAAACCACCAAACAGTCGCCATGACCTTCTTTTGGTGCAACTTTGGCTTCGGGAAGTGCTGTGGAGCTTCGTCGGTGTCCAACCAATGAGCTGAGCGTCACCAGTTGTTGTAAAGAATCCACGTTTCATCACAAGTCACAATCCAGTCAAGAAACAGGTCGTTCTTGTTGCGTAAAAGAAGGGAAGAAAACACTTCAAAACAGCATTTTTTTTGGTTGTCGTTCAATTCGTGTGGCACCTATTTCTCAAGTATTTTGTTTTTCCAGTCTTTTTCAAGTGGTTGGAAATTGTCATAAACGTCACATCTAATTCAAAAGAAAGCTCTTGAACAGCTGTGCATGGATTGGCTTCAGCTAAGGCTCATAGCTGATCATTGTCAACATCCAATAGCCAACCACTACGCTTATCATCTTCAAGACTCTCGTCATTGCTACAAAATTTCTTGAACCACCATTGTGCTGTACATTCATTAGTGGTTCCTGGGCCAAATGCATCATTGATATTGCGAGCTATTTCAGCAGCTTTTCGGCCTAGCTTGAACTGGAATTTAAAAAATTGTGTAAAATTTGCTTTTTGTCCATGTTGTATTCAATGTTCCAGAAAAAATGGCCTTTATTCAAAAAGAAAAAGAGTAACACGATTAGATAGAGTGAAAAGCGGGCTTTAAAATGATATATAAAGTCAAAGTAATTTAATGAAAATTAATTTGAAAATACATCATTTAAAACCAAAATTAAAAATTCCACAAGAACTTTTTTGACAACCTAATAATAGATATGTTTACCAAAATTACATAAAAATATCTTGAAATACTAAAGAAAAAATTTATTCAATTAAATCGCATTTGGCATCAACCATGACCTCCAGACAACTTTGGAATCTCGTGCAACTCTTCTGGACAGTCTCCTTGTTTAAGTTGGTGAATTTTTGCCATAATCCTTGCCTTCAGTTCCTCTTTGGTGTTACAAGAAGTTTTCTTGGTCTCTTACTCAACTGTACCCAACAAATAATAAGCAGTCTGGTGGGGTTAGGTGGCCAGCTGTTACAGGTGATGTGGTCACAGAAATTGCCTGAGAACCATGACTGGGTTCTCCTGCTTGTATATTATGGTGCAGAGTCCTGTTGCCAGACATAGGGTCTTCCAGCAGCCACCTCCTTGGTCCACGGCAGCACTACCTCCTTCAGGCACTTGATGTAGGCCTCCATGTTGAGTCTGAGGCTGTGCTGGAAGATGAATAGTGGCATAATGTTACCATCGCTAGTGGTCACTCCAAACATCATGTTGTTAACTAGATGTTTGATTTTTATCACCTTCAGTACATGTCCTCAGATTGACACCCAAACACTCTGAAATGTATGTATTCTTTTCTTCTCTAGGTACAAGGCCTGAAATTTGGGGGGAGGGGTCCAGTCAATTAGATCAACCCCAGTACAAAACTAGTACTTAATTTATCGACCCCGAAAGTATGAAAGCCAAAGTCGACCTTGGTGGAATGTGAACTCAGAACATAAAGACAGGGGAAATACTGCTAAGCATTTTGCCCGGTGTGCTTATGTTTCTGCCAGCTTGCAGCCTCTGAAATGTATGTATTGGAGCTTCTGGTGCAAATACCAAGCAGTACAGCATGTTGTTTCCAAATTTCTGGCTGAGAGAATTGCATCATGGTGCTGCTTTTCTTACAGACAGTGCCCAACTGACTTTACTGACTATACTATGTAATTGACAAAATCAAAAACAAACAATGCACATACAGGCACAGGAGTGGCTGTGTGGTAAGTAGCTTGTTTACCAACCACATGGTTCCGGGTTCAGTCGCACTGCGTGGCACCTTGGGCAAGTGTCTTCTACTATAGCCTCGGGCCGACCAAAACCTTGCGAGTGGATTTGGTAGACGGAAACTGAAAGAAGCCCGTCGTATATATGTATATATATATATATATATATATATATATATATATATATATGTATATATATATGCATGTGTGTGTTTGTGTGCCTGTGTTTGTCCCCCTAGCATTGCTTGACAACCGATACTGGTGTGTTTATGACCCCGTTACTTAGCGGTTCGGCAAAAGAGACCGATAGAATAAGTACTGGGCTTACAAAGAATAAGTCCCGGGGTCGATATGCTTGACTAAAGGCTGTGCTCCAGAATGGCCGCAGTCAAATGACTGAAACAAGTAAAAGAGAAAGAGTAAAGAGTATACACAAAATTACAAATATAAAATGGTGACAATTTTCCCATTGAACCCTGCATATATATATATTTAAAGAGAGAATAGGTGAAAGCAACATAAGCTTACTATAGACAACACAGAGTAGTGCTCAAATAGATGGGAACTTATACTCCAACCTCTTCATCCAGGGCCAGCACATTGGCCTTGAAAGTTGGCCATAAGAAAAATTTTTATCAGAGCTGTTATGTTGATAGTAAGGTAGAAAGACACAGTTAGGTTTGAAACATGTATTTAAATGGAGCACAAAATACAAATTATAAAATAAAAAGAAAAGAAACCCAAATAGAAGAGAAGAATTAAGTAGAGTCTTAGCTTTTCTCTTCTCTTTTGTTTCCTGTATTTCTTTTGTAATCTGTATTTTGTGTTCTGTGTAAGTGTGTCACAAGCCTGAGTTTATCTACCTTTCTCCTCTCTCTCTCTCTCTCTCTCTCTCTCTCTCTCTCTCTCTCTCTCTCTCTCTCTCTCTCTCTATCTATCTATATATATATATATATATATATATATGCACGCATGTACATACACACATGCGCACACACTAAAATGCTGGAAGTTATTTTTCTTCAATTCTTCACTATTGCACAATAGGAATCTTGAGGGCATTATTGTCAAATGGAACAAACCCTAAGAACATGTTACCAAATGGAAAAAAATACTTCTTAGTCGAATACCTGATGTCACTAAAGCACCAATCCAGCAAGTCGTAGATGAAGGTCTACTAATAAATACAAACAATTGCACAAACAAAAATCTTGCAGGATGTGGAGTACATATCACAAATATCAAAGCTGCTGGTTGGAACAATATTCTAACTGAGGTTTGGAAAACTGGTACCCTCACAGAACATCTGTTGAATGTCTGCAATAGTTTGCTTAATAACATTTGTAAGCTTAAGACACAGTAATTCCATCAGTGCTAACAATCCTATCAACTGGATGTGGCATATACATTTACTTGTTGTGTAACTGGTAAATATGCATGCACTTCAGTTGAAAAAAGGTTAAGGGCTATGGTGAAGGCAAAGGATGGCCATTTTGAATTGCAAATATATGTAAAATACAGTCAATAAATATAACAATCAGACTGTAAACTTTCATAAACCAAAACCTAAAACTTGTTATTTTATGATAAAATGACTGATAATCGTGTTGCACCCAGTATTTCAGCGTCACTGTAAACTGAATGCAATATATTATAAGCCTTTGTAGGATTTTCAGATGAAGCCCTACCTAATGTGTGTCTCTGCCACACTGTTCAAAAATGTATTCTGAAATACAGGCCTTGGGATAAGCTTGCGCATGTAAAAAGAACTTATGAACTTCTTGGTTAATTAATTAACCCACTGGATTTCTCATTCAGTTAAATTTACTCATTGACTAAAGAAGCTCATCATTATCATCACCATCATGACCAACAGAAAGAAATGTATGAAAACATTGACAAAGCATCAACATCCTCAGATATCTATGATCACGAAGATATTGAAGATGATTAAAAAGCATCAAGAAAATGTTGGAGAGGAGCAATCATCAAGGAAGAGGGTCAGGTCAGGGGAAGTAAATTAACACTTAACATCGAAAGCTTTGACAGCACGAAAGCAAGCTAAGCAAGCCAACAAGCCAATAATAACAATGATGATAATGACAATGATAACAATTGCCATAGTAAATAACAACAGCAGAGGAAAAATAGACTGCCACAATCACACCATAAGACA
Organism: Octopus sinensis; assembly: GCF_006345805.1. Taxonomy (NCBI): domain Eukaryota; kingdom Metazoa; phylum Mollusca; class Cephalopoda; order Octopoda; family Octopodidae; genus Octopus; species Octopus sinensis. The sequence goes on along the minus strand of NC_043002.1, from coordinate 45,721,195 downwards.
TACAACAAAAGTAGAAACAACATGGTACAGATGTATCACTCAACTACAGTATTATCTGAATGGAGAACTAGAATATGATGAGTTTTAAACACACAAGGTTGAAATCTTTACAGCTGATGAGAGCTTTGATGAACCTGCCATATTAAAGACACACATGCACACAAACAGACTTCTTGAGGTAACTGTTCAAAGAGTGAATAAATTCTTTTCATAAGATTCCCCACATGATACTGGAGATTTAAAAAATTGTCCTGAATAAGAGAATATTGGAGGACTCTTTGAAGGGCTCCTAAAAAAAATTATCTCTTGACCAGGAAAATAAACCGTTCTTTCACCTATTTTTTTTTTCACTTTCTTCTTATCCTCCTTACATGGCCATACTAAGAATAGACTGTAAAAATTCACAAGGCCTGGGGTTTGCATGGATGAAAGGGCACCTGCTCAATGGCCTCAGGTCATTGAATCTGCAAAAGGTAACCATCAGCAAGATCAGGTTTTCTAAAATACATTCATTCATTCAGGGCCAGCCCTAGGGTTGCTGGCATCCTGGGCAAGCTCAATGTCAGTGTGTACAAGCTGACAGTTGTGGAAATTTCCTTGTCTTTGTCATGCTCTCCTTGGTGCCCCTTAGCACATGGTACCTCAGGTAACTGCTTAAATTGCTGGTACCTTGAGCCGGCCCTGCACTCATTCTTCTTCCAGTTGACAACACTGATTTATACCTTTCACAGTCAGCTTCAATAAATGGTATGAGCAGAGCTGTTTCAGAAAGTTCTGAATTTTGAGGAAAGCATGATCTTTCAGATCAGTGACATGAACATAAACAGCAGGGAAGGTACAGAGGAGGATTTTCAGACAAGTGGCTATGTACTCCTCAGTTGGAGATGAGTCACTAGTCTTTTTTTTTTTTTTTTTTTTACTGCTTTGACATGTGCAAGAACATCTCACTCATTAGTTTCATTAAGTGTTTAATTTGACATTTTGGATGCCTGCAGAAACTGCAAGGGCATAGCCCTGCAAACCTGCTCAGGCAGATAGATATTACCTCTTTTACTCTTTACTCTTTTACTTATTTCAGTAATTTGACTGCGGCAATGCTGGAGCACCGCCTTTTAGTCGAGCAAATCGACCCCAGGACTTATTCTTTGTAAGCCCAGTACTTATTCTATCGGTCTCTTTTGCCGAACCGCTAAGTGACAGGGACATAAACTCACCAGCATTGGTTGTCAAACACAGACACACAAACATATACAGACACATACATATATATATATATACATATATACGACAGGCTTCTTTCAGTTTCCGTCTACCAAATCCACTCACAAGGCATTGGTCAGCCCAAGGCTATAGCAGAAGACACTTACCCAAGATGCCACGCATTGGGACTGAACCCGGAACCATGTGGTTGGTAAGCAAGCTACTTACCACACAGCCACTCCTGCGCCTGAATTTTTTCTGATGTGCAATGTGGGTTTGAGTAAACTGCAGTGGGTCATTCAGGCCATACTTAGCATTTTTGTCCAGTGAAAGTGGTTCAGTTTCAAGCATCTGACTCCTGGGTTCACAAATTCATAATCTGTTTGGTCAATTTACATGAGACCAATGTACAATGTCCTGAATTCTGGAAGCTAAACATGTTTTTCCCTGGGATGAAAAGATTTCAAGGATTAGATTAACATATTATTCAAGTAGGAATTGACATTAGGTAGTGGATCAACTAAACAATAAATAAATAAGGTTTAGACATCCATATGTATGCACACAAGGAAGATACATATTGCTGGTTGATAGACTATGAAGATGCATGTTTAAAGCACAAAATTGAAGTTGGTGGATTCTTCTGTCATAAACAGCTGATGAAGCTTTTGCAATTTCTTGCTGAACAACCTGCATGGTTATTTGTTTATAGTATGCCTGTCTAGGTACAGGATGTGCCACTCGTCAGATATCAAAGTGATCACAGAACAATGTGAGATGAAGTGTTTTGCTCAAGAGCACAGTGCACCACTCAGTCCTGAAATCGAAACTAAGATCTTGTGATCATGAACTTGTACCTAATTACAGATTAAAGAAAAAAATATAAACAGTTCTATCTGCTGGGAAGAATTAACTGAATAAAAAACCATCCAAGACATCAACAATTACATGAGCCTTGCAGTAATTCTGCTTAAATGCTGCAGTAGAATTCTAAGTCAGCAGTAATTCTATGGATGCTCATTTTTCTTTTCTTAACTTAATTTCACATTTGTCATATTCTGTCCTTGAGGTATTTCCATGTAAAAAAAATTGTAGTAATACTGCATTGCATTGACTTGAAAAACAAAAGAAAATAGTGATAATGATGAGCAGTTTATTGACAATAGCATTAGTGATAAACTAAAGGGAACGTACAGAAAGAGAAAAAAAACAATTAAAAAATGCCTTTCTTATAAAACATGTTTGTCATATTTCAACATTTTTCTCTCCTCCTATAAAGAATTTTGTTATGTACACCACGTCACTTATTACATCTTTTCAATGAGGATCTAAAGTTATATGATTGGTGATTGTTGCATTTTTGTTCATTTCTGTTGTTTCTAGCTGAAGCAAAGTTGTACAGAGGCAAGAGTTGGCCTTCAAATGGTGAAAAATAGTGAGCTGAGTTGACAGGCAAAAAAAAAACTGCTTTAAGTGGTCAGTTGGCTAAAATAACTTGAGCAGTTAGTAGTATTATGTGCTAAACAGGGAATTTTTTTAGTGATTATTGTAAAAAAAAAAAATGTGCTTGACTGTGTCAAAATTTCATAAAGCATATTTTGTTGTTCCAAACAACAAAAATGCCTGTGGTTTTGAGTCATCATTTGTATGCTGATTTGTAGCTGTTAAAACAGAAACAAGTCTGTTTTGTTTAAATTTCAAGGTTACCAATTTTAGGAAATTAAAAAGTTGTTTGTAGATCCATATAACAACAATAACTGTTTATGTATAATTTACCCTAAACACCAACAACAAAAAAAAAAAAAACGAGATCTCTTCCACCTGATTGGTAAAATAATACATTCATTAAGTTTATAAGTACAGATTAAAATAGGGCAGAAGTCAGATGTACAAAATACTAAAGTGAAAATAACAGATATTATTTTCGATGTCAATTCAGATAAAGCTTACATAAATGTGCTACATAGATGTGTTTATGTAAATGTGGAGGGAACCTGTGGAAGGGGTAGACCTAGGAAGCCATGAGACGAAGTAGTGATATATGATCTTCAGTTGTTGAGCTTCACAGAGGTTATGACAAGTGACTGAGACTTCTGCTGAGTTGCTGTGCTTGGGAAGACACATCAAGCTAAGTGCCAGTGACATGTAAAAGGCAACTGTGCCAGTGACATGAAAACAAGCATCCAATTCACTCCGTAAAGTATTGATGTTAGGAAGGGCATCCAGCTGTAGAAACCAAGCTAAAACAGACAACTGTTCCAGTCAAACCATCCAACAAATGCCAGCATGGAAATTGGACAGTAAATGATGATGATGATGATGATGATGATATGTTTGTGGGAATGTACATCGATAGGTTACTTAGATAATTTATTTTGTAGAAATGTCTTAAGAATAATGTACAACAATGTAATAACTTGTGTTGTAGAAGCAAATGTATGTGATTAGATAACAACCAGAGAAAAAAATAGATAACATCGAAGCTTTTAAACTAACTGATAATTTTTTTTTTTTTTTGTTGGAGCTCAATCAAAAGATTGCTTGCCAAATTAAACTACTATTGTGAGAAAGAGATGCTACTAGTGTGAGAAAGAGATGCTACTAGTGTGAGAAAGAGATGCTGAGCAAATGAGCCAAAATGAATTTTTATTCTCTGGATATAGTAAAAAAAATGGCTGAACAGGCTATCAGTTGCTGATTGATTAAAACAACATGCATTACAATAACAAATCTAATAAAATGGTCAAGTGTTTTGTTTATCTAGCAAAAAGGAAGGAGAAAAAGTGCTTACAGGCTATTAGTTTCAGATTAGCTTAAATTACGCACGTGACAATAGTAAAACTAAAGTATCATCTGCACGAGATCACTACAGAAAGAATGGTAATATAATGAATTCATATGGGCAAATTTATATATGGTTTATATTTCTAACAACATCAACCAATTACAGCCATCATTCATGAGTATGTAACATACTGCCACCAATCTCTCTAGGTGCCGATGTAGTGTGTGTTTATTTTCTGGAATTTATGTAAGCTTCATGTATTGAGTCATCCCATAAATAATGAGATTTTTTCAATTACATGAACTAACAGGTCAGAAGGGGATGGGATAAACTTACCTGATTCAACTTGCTATAAAATTAGGTAGTAATTTTACTTTGTACTTATTCTCAGTGCAAGTTTTGAAGAGTGCAGTTCGATTTTAACAGTTATTTTTTTCAAAGCTATAATGGAAGTGACAAAGGAGCATTTTCGGCATATTTTACTTTATGAGTTCAATAAAGGCAATAATGCAACAGAAAGTGTGAAGAATATTAATGCAGTATATGGGGATCGGACAATAAGCATAAGCCAGTGTTATCAGTGGTTCCAGAAATTCTGAGCCGGAAACTACAGCTTAGAAGATGAACCTCATCCTGAAAGATCTGTAGAGAGCTCAATGAGGATGTCATGCAAACCCAAGTAGAACAAAATCCCATCGTAACTGTTGAGGAACTAGCAGAGGAGCATGCCATCAGAAAAGTCAGTAAATTGGGTCAGTGGGTTCTTCACAAACTTTCCAAGTCTAATTATGCACAGAAAATGAATGTATGCTCTTTACTGTCATGTCTCACGAATGAACCTTTTTTGGACTGATGACAAGAAATGGAATCTCTATAAAAATGTCAAGCACCAAAGACAGTGGGAAGGCAAAGGAGAAACACCAACACCCCAGGCTAAAGAAGGTCTTCACCCATATAAGGTGTTGTTATGTTTGGTGAGATATGAAAGGTTTAGTCCACTTTGAACTTTTAAACCCAAACCAACTGATAACAAAGGAGATCTACTGCGAGCAGCTTGAGTGGCTTAAGTCAGCACTAGAAGAAAAACAACCATCTTTGGTTTCAAGATGAAAAGTGTTCTACCATCAGGATAATGCCCAGCCACATACAGCAAGGATGATATTCCAAAGGCTGGAGCAGTTTGAATGAGAAACAATGCCCCACCTGCCATATTCACCAGACATTGCCCCATCTGATTATCATTTATTCTGCAGTCTTCAAAATCATTTGGACAGAAAAAATATGAATTCTGTAGATGAGGTCAGAACAATACTGGAGGAGTATTTTTCCTCACAGACAAGTGAAGAGGTGCCTTGCAAGTCTACCAGATAGATGGAAGAGCATTGTAGAAAATAAAGGAAAGTATATTTTAGATTAAAAAAGTATTTTGAAAAACAAAAGCACAACCTTCGAACTCTAGGTCTCACCAAGGAAATGACCAGAGACCGAGACCTATGGAAGTATGCTGTGCGTGAGAAGACCCGGCAAGACCAGTGATAACAATCAAAATCAAATCATATATCAGAAAGCAGGGGTTAAGTGACCCATCTGTTCGTGTCCGCTGTCAGCCTCGTCTGGCACCCGTGCCGGTGATACGTAAAAGCACCATTCGCTCATGGCCGTTTGCCAGCTCTGCCTGGCCCCGTGTCGGTGGCACGTAAAAGCACCATCCGTTCGTGTTCGTTTCCAGCCTCGCCTGGCCCCGTGCCGGTGACATGTAAAAGCACCGTCCGTTCGTGGCCGTTGGCCAGCTCTGTCTGGCCCCGTGTCGGTGGCACGTAAAAGCACCATCCGTTCGTGGCCGTTTGCCAGCTCTGTCTGGCCCCGTGTCGGTGGCACGTAAAAGCACCATCCGTTCGTGGCCGTTTGCCAGCTCTGTCTGGCCCCGTGTCGGTGGCACGTAAAAGCACCATCCGTTCGTGTTCGTTTCCAGCCTCGCCTGGCCCCGTGCCGGTGTCACGTAAAAGCACCGTCCGTTCGTGGCCGTTGGCCAGCTCTGTCTGGCCCCGTGTCGGTGGCACGTAAAAGCACCATCCGTTCGTGGCCGTTTGCCAGATCTGTCTGGCCCCGTGTCGGTGGCATGTAAAAGCACCATCCGTCCGTGTCCGTTGCCAGCCTCGGCTGGCCCTCGTGCCGGTGACACGTAAAAGCACCGTCCGCTCGTGGCCGTTTGCCAGCTCTGTCTGGCAACCGTGTCGGTGGCATGTAAAAGCACCACCTGTTCGCGTCTGTTGCCAGCCTCGGCTGGCCCCCGTGCCGGTGACACGTAAAAGCACCATCCGTTCGTGGCCGTTTGCTAGCTCTGTCTGGCCCCGTGTCGGTGGCACGTAAAAGCACCATCCGTCCGTGTCCGTTGCCAGCCTCGGCTGGCCCCCGTGCCGGTGACACGTAAAAGCACCGTCCGCTCGTGGCCGTTTGCCAGCTCTGTCTGGCAACCGTGTCGGTGGCACATAAAAGCACCATCCGCTCGCGTCCGTTGCCAGCCTCGGCTGGCCCCCGTGCTGGTGACACATAAAAGCACCGTCCGTTCGTGGCCGGTTGCCAGCTCTGTCTGGCCCCGTGTCGGTGGCACGTAAAAGCACCATGCGTTCGTGTCCGTTGCCAGCATCGCCTGGCCCCGTGCCGGTGACACGTAAAAGCACCATCCGTTCATGGCCGTTCGCCAGCTCTGTCTGACACCTGTGCAGGTGGCACGTAAAAAACACCCACTACACTCGCGGAGTGGTTGGCATTAGGAAGGGCATCCAGCCGTAGAAACACTGCCAGATCTGACTGGGCCTGACGAAGCCTTCCAGCTTCCCAGACCCCAGTTGACCCGTCCAACCCATGCTAGCATGGAAAACGGACGCTAAACGATGATGATGATGATGAAAAGTACTATAAAGCCGCATTATTTATAGGATGCCCCAATATATAAGCACATAGTTATTTTAATAAATTACTGCTTAAATCATGCTGTAGATTTATAAAAAGAATGAAATAGTGCTGTACACAATTACCCCCAACAAGATATTGTAATAACTTATTAATAGACTTTTTGAAAAATTCTGTGATGTCTATGTATCTTCTTCATATTCTTTAATTTAAAATTTAAAATTCTAATCCCACCTAGTTTTAAGGGAATGGTTATCTCGCTTGTGTTAATGGCCATAAACAGAGGGTGCTGAATCTATGCCATGAAAGTATCAAAGAAAAGGCATTTCAGTATTTGGTCCATCTCTTTGCACTCTGAGTTCAAGTCAACCAAAGTCAACTTTGTATTCTATTTTACAAGGTTGATAAATAAAGTACTTGCTTGGTACTTAGTACTGGTATGACCTCACCCCCATCTTTCTCTTTCCTGCTAACTGTCACATCCTGGTTGATTTGTTAGGTCAAGAGTGGAAGGCTCAAAAGGCTGTATGTTGCTGCTCATCACTGTATGGCTTGCCTAAAACAATTAGTGAAAGCATGATATATGCTACCCAGTCATCCTCTTTTGATGACTGTAACATCAATAAAAATGCATCAGTATTATACTTAGGTTGATTCAACCAAGTATTCTTCCTCATTCTCATTATCAAAATGTGTTTTTCTTCTTTCAAGTTGACATCAATTAGATGAGCCTGTCATTCATTTTGATCTTTCATAATCCACATACATCAATTCTGTACCAACTCAAAAATAATCCTCTTATAAGAAAAGCAAAATGAGCACCATAGTATAATTAGATACAAACACATATGCACAGAGTATAAAATTCTACTGAATAAAAGAAATGGCTTTAAATTTTGCCCAAGGCCAGTAATTTCAGGAGGAGGGCTTAGTGGCTAGAATGTTGAGCTCAGAATTATGAGTTAGTGAGTTCAATTCCCAAACCAAGTTCTGTGTTCTGTTCTTGAACAAGACACTTTATTTCACATTGCTCCAGTTCACTCAGCTATAGAAATGAGTTGCAATGTCACTGGTGGCAAGCTGTATCACACTTTGCTTTTCTCTTGGATAATATTGTTGGCATGGAGAGGGAAGGCTGGGATGCATGGGTAACTGCTGGCCTTCCATAAACAATCTTGGATTTGTGCCTCGGAAGGTAACTTTCTAGGAGCTATCTCATGGTCATTGATGACCAAAGTGGGGCTTTACCAAAGTCAATCACATCAACCCTAGTACTCAATTGGCATTTATATTATTAACCCTCAAATGATGAAAAGCTAAGTAAATCTTGGCAGAATTTGGACTCAGAACATGAAGACAAATGAGAATAAGAGAAATAATACTAATAATAACAGTATTTTCTGAAATACATTTTATTTAGTATTTTATATGTATACTAAAACAGTTTATACATGTACCTATAAAACATTTTCAACCCCTTCACATTTTCACTGGCATTATTGCATACCCCAAACATGTCAAAGTAACATGAATGCAAATGAAAATATAAAAAAATCTTTCAATATTCTATTTCTTTCTTTTTTTTTTTCTTGTTTTAGTCCCAGGATTGCAGTCATCATGCTGGGGCATTGCCCTAGAAGAGTTTAGTCAGTACCTATTTTAAGTCTGCATTTATTCCCTTGGCCTCTTAACAGACTACTAAACTATCAGGACAGAGATAAACACAAACTCAATACACAAACACGCACACACATAATGAACTTTTGCACAGTTTCTATCTAAGAAGCTCCCTTACAAAAATTTGGATGGCTCAGAGCTACAGTAAAAGAAACTTGTCAAAGGTGCCAAGCCATGTGGTTGTGAAGTGAACTTCTTAACACACAGCTATGACTAAGTTCTGTTGTGCCCTTTCCAATATATATATTTCAAAGGACATGACAGAACCTCAGGGACAGATTTATCACCTACTGCAATCAGTAAAGTCTCCAATTGGTTCTTCAAGGCCCTAACCACTGAAGATCAAGTCTGAGCAGAATTGGCTCTGTGTGATGGCTCCAATAACTTGAAATCCTACTTTGCATACTTAGTCTGATTAACAGCCTACTGAATTTTTTTTTTCTTCTAATGGCCTTCTAATAGTCTTTTTTCTTCTAATTGTAAAAGGAATGGTCCAGCATTTTATTTTAATTCAAAAAATAAGATAGCTTGATATGTTATTACTCATTCTTGCCATGTATATTTAAGATTGTATTATCAACCACATGGTTTCAGGTTTGGTCCCATGGTGTGATATTTTGTGCAAGTATTTCTACTACAGCCTCAGGTTAATAAATGCATTGTCAGTGAAATTTAATACAAAAAACTGTATGGAAGTCTGTGTTATGTGTGTATGTATGTATGTGTGAGTGTATATATAGGTCTGGTGATGCAAACAAGAAAATTGTTAGCTGACTAACAACACCTTTTCTCCAAAGATTTCCTGAAGGGATCCTAATCCTGGAATATTAAAATAACAAGTAAAAGTACAAACCATCATCTTGCATTATTAATATTAATTTTAATAACTTGTATTGAAAAACAGTTAAGGGTTAGTAACAGGAAGAGAATCAGGTTTTAAAACAATGCCTCAGTAATATATATTTATATAACCCATTCCAGTATGAAAAGATGGATGTAAAAACAAATGAAGAAATATATTTGGTGTGTGATTAAGATAGGATGCCTTCAAATCATATAGTTTAGGATTAATTTCTACTGCACAGACAGTTGGTTGATGTCTTCTAATATAGTTACAGGTGGATTGATGCCTTTTGAGTGAAATTTGGTAGATGGAAACTGGAAGAAACCTGTTGTATATGTGTCTGTAGTATGCGTGTGTGTGTGTATGCATGCTAATTGTAAATCCCCCAAATCACAATCATACAAATAGTGTCCTTTGTTTGCATCCCTCTGCAATAGCATGTCCTTCTATTGAGCTATTTATGTTCAAAAGACTAGTGGGGAAGATAATCTTATCTGGATGTAGAAAAAACCCCTGCTTAAACAAGCTTCATCTAACGTATGCAAATATGAAACAATGGCCATTAAAATGATGGTGTTGGTGTTGGTGGTATAAAGATGATGATGCTATCAGCTCCTACATCAAAATTTTGCCCTATCTTTCCTTCCTTGAACATTGATCCTCTAGAATTCACTACCTTCTCGTTTTTCCTATAGATGTCAGTTTGCAACTATTTCAGATATTAACAACAACAATAACAACAATCTCAAAAGTTTTGGAAGGTCTGCCATGGCTATAGGTACAGATCCTTCCTTTAGACCCACACCATTAAAAAGAATAAAAAATTTTAAAAACGGTACAATAAATTGTTTCTGGTATTTTTACTGTATTATTTTATCAACTATAAGATACTCAGACAAACATGTAGCACTGGCAGTATAGACCATTCTAGTAAACATGTGTCCCACCTTCATTCAATGTTTCCCATGACACTTACACGTTTATTGTGTTAACCCTTTAGCATTTAAACTGATTGTATCCTGCCAAAATAACCTACCTGTTTTATGTTCAAACTAGTCAGATCCAGCCTCTCACATCTACCTTACAAAGTTATTCTAAAAAAAAACATCACATCATCAGAATCTCAAAGCTACAAGATAACCCCTGATTAATTCAAAACAATGTGATTAAATAAGTATTTCATTTGACAGAGTAATCTGAATGTTAAAGGGTCAAGGTTTTGTTTTTTGTCTTCAGTTATTGAAAAAAATTGTTTCATTAAAAAGATGGCTCATGACCAAGAGATCACAGTTGGTAAAAATTCCATGTGGTACCTTGGTTAGGACCATCTGCTACAACAATTGAATGATGGTGATATATAAAAATAAAATTTATAAGGTGATGTAGGTGTTTTTCAGTAATAAACTTCAAAAATAGATTTCATACAATTTACATATCTATACAGTTCTATATTTAAGAGATGAGGAATTATGTGCCTTATTTATATTATTTACATTCAACAGATATTTGTCCTCATCTTGTTTGTTGTTAACACAACGTTTCAGCTGATATACCCTCCAGCCTTCTTCTGGTGTCTTGGGGAAATTTCGAACCTGGGTTCTCATTCCTAAGGTATTTTGTTGTTGTTGTTGTTGTTGTTGTTCAGGTCACTGCTTGGAATCAAACTCGGAATCTTGGGGTTAAGTGGTTAAGAGAATGGGCTACTAACCCCAAGATTCCGAGTTTGATTCCAAGCAGTGACCTGAACAACAACAACAACAACAACAACAACAACAACAACAAAATACCTTAGGAATGAGAACCCAGGTTCGAAATTTCCCCAAGACACCAGAAGAAGGCTGGAGGGTATATCAGCCGAAACATTGTGCTAACAACAAACAAGATGAAGACAAATATCCGTTGAATGTAAATAAAGTAAATAATGTACATGTTTATATTTCTTAGATGGTTTATTACAGTTGAAACTCTTAAATTTTTAACCTATTATATATCTACATGAGTAAACCACTGATGACAATCAGAGATTTAATGAATTAAAAAAGAGTATTTTTTTAAAAATAAAAAAAAACAGGGAATATTCCACATAGAGTCTTCAGGATGTTGATTCATTTTTACTGTGAACGGAAAGAGACCGACATAATGGTAGCTTGAGAGTCAGCTCATTCAGTTCACTGTCATTAGAACTGTAATCAGAAAAGTCAAAAGGTGCTTTGATAGCAGAAGCCAGTCGCTTCCAAGCCCATTCATGCATATCTCCCTTGGTGAAATCACATGGAGTAATTTGGTGTAAAATCTTTGGATACTTAGTACAGTATTCAATGATGAGTGGGATGAGCTTCTTTTGGCGAGAACCTAAACAAATACAAAGTAAAATAATTAGTAATGTTAATATAACTTGTATGGCAAAGATTTTGACAACATGTAGCAATACAAAATGGGGGCATTACAGATGCTTTCTCCTAATTCAAGATTCGGTGTACCTACACCCCCCCCCATCCCCCATATATATATATATATATATATATATATATACACACATATATACACACACATATATACGAAGGTCTACTGAAAAGTTCCTGGTTTTGGGTAAAAGAAAATACAGTAGGATCAGTTAATTATGATTTTATTCAACATATTACCCTCTCAGATTCACACATTTACTGTTGCGGCCCTTCAGTTTTTCTAAGCCCTATAAAAGGACTTGGAAGGTTGGGCCCCTTACCAGACCTTTTGCAATACCCTTAAAACCAGGAACTTTCCAGCACCCACTCATAATTATATAATCATTTTCATTTTATATAACCATCATCACTTCAGATCCATTTCTTTTCATGGTATGGATTAGATGGGTCTCACAGTATCTCACTGCATGTCCTTTACCATCAAGTACATAGAGTAGCAGAGATTAATCCATAGTCTTAGTTGATGTCATTTTTATCTGTTAAACATGGTCTCAATGGCTGGTTGGCCTTCCTACACTCTATCACTTAAACTCGTTAGCATTTAAACTAGTCATATCCAACCCAAATATTATGCCAGTTTTATGTTCAAGCCAGTCATACACACACACATACAATGAGCTTCTTTCAATTTCTGTATACCAAATTCATTTATGCTTTGATCAACCCAGTGTTATAAAAGAAAACATTTGCCCAAGGTGCTATGCAATGGGACTGAAACCTGGAATTATGTCATTGGGAAGCAAACTTTTTGCCACAAGGCCATGTCCACTTTTCATGCTGGCATGGGAGGGACAATTCAACAGGATTCAATGGCTCAGTTACCATGTTTTCCTCTAACATTTCATTTTTGGCATGGTTTCCATGGATGGATGTCTTTCCTAATACCTACTACTTTACAGAGTATACTGGGTGTTTTTTTGTGGCACCAGTACTACAAAGGTTGCCATGTCATCAGAAAGACTAAAGAGCACTCTCGTTCAGCATTATTACTGATTGGATTGATTAGTAAATATTTACTGTGTACTGGGTATTTTTGTAAGCACCAGCTGTTGGAGTTGGAGTTGCTTTGCAGCTTGCAGAACAAAAGAAAATATTCCATGATGGAAAGGAACAGATTTATTGTGAGAAGGTGGTAATGAAAAGAAGGCTTGTTTCCTTTCTTAAGACACTATAGTGTCATTTGAGGAAGATTTTTCTGCTTTTTTATCAAGCACAGAGCGGGTCCTTCATTAGCTTTTTTCACTTGTATTCAGCTCAATGAGAAGGCCTCTACCGAGTTACTAAACAAGAAATAGCAGGCAAAATTCCCTCAAATCACACCAAACCATCTAAAATGAAGATATATATGTTGAACAATCCATATTTGATAAGCAAAATGATACAATGGTCAAGGCTGGAATGCCTTTCATCATATGTCAGTTAATCTGGGTTATCCAGGGCTAAACAACAACTCTAGTATGGTAGTTTGTTTTACCTAAATTCAGATTCCCTATGTTGTTCTTTCATCTATCTTCTTAACAGCTTTTTATTATTCATATTCCCTCTAACATTTCTGTAGAATTCCTAAATGAATAAGTTATGAACTGTTTAATATAAATAATAAAACCTTACCTGGGGATAAGCTGTGTGCAAACTTTATTTGAAAATCACATTCATTGCTTTTGAGGAAATTGGTTGAAAGAATGGCTACAATTCTTTTGCATCTATGGAGAAAATGAAACAATCACAGTTTATTTTAGCTACATTGACAAGTTTTGTACATTTGTTTGTTTGTATGTACATATACATTAATGGATGTATGTATGTATGAATATATTTATGTATGTGTGTGGATATCATCATTTAAAGTACTACTTTTCCATGCTTGCATGGGTCAGACGGATTTTGTTGAGATTTTCTATGGCCTGATGCTCTTCTTGACACCAACTCTTACTTGCTTCAAAGTAGGGTAATATTTCCCTCTTGGCCAGCCATGTTTTTAAAGAAGACTAGAAATGAATGACATCACTCGTATAACAGTAACACTTGCAACTATTATGCAATGTTAAAACACACACACACACACACACACAAACACACATGTACATATGAACAACAAGCTTCTCTAAGCTTTGGTCGGTCACTGCTATGAAATAGAAGACACTTGCTCAATGTGACATCCAGTAGGTCTGAACCTGAGACCATTTGGTTGGGAAGTGAACTCCTTAGCCACATAGCTATGCTTGCACTTATACGTGTGTGTGTATTTAAATCACAATATATAGAATCAAGTAAACTGGTAGTATTTATAAAAAAGCTCCTTAATGTATCATGCTACAAAACATATAGAATATGTAGTACGATACAAGAGAGAAAACAATAAGGAACATATAAAGTTATAAATGACAGAGAAATAGTTTGATGAAAATTTATTTAACAATAAGAAAAATTCAGATATTATGACAAATTGTTTCTTAACTTAAAGCATGTAAAGATAATGTATATTATTATATTTAATAATATATTATTTACTTATATGTAATTAATTAATAATAAATTAATTACTTATATGTCTGCATTAATGCAAAATGCAAAAAATCTTTTAAACACTGCAGAAATTAAGCTACGTCCTCAGGTGAAAGAAAGTCTTTGTTAAAATTGTTGAGAAAAACTGAATGACCTAAAGTTAATGCTACTTTCATTGTCATGAAACTGACGAAAGCAGCATTAACTTTTTACGTTGTTCAAATTTTCTCAACTAATAAATGGACTGATTGAGTAAACCTATCAATAACAAACCTATAATAAGTACTGGAAACAGCTGTAAGTCAAATTTACTGCAATAACAAAAAATATGTAATGACCATTATTTATACTGTGTCTTATTTACATATACATACATATATATATATATATATATAATATATATATATATATATATATATATATATATATATATATAATATATATATATACACACACACACACATATATATATATATATATTACACAGCACTGAAATTAACTCTAGCTTGGTTTGTTTCATCGTCTTTTTTACAGCAACCACAAACCAGATGTGTCTATTCCCCTTCAACAATAGAGAACAGTCACTATATTTCATTCCATAACTGCCATCTCTGAAGAGCACAGGGTTGCATAATCAGGCTGTTGAACCCTAGCATGAAACCGATTGGTAAGATCAGCCGTAATCGATATATAATACTGTACACTTCAATTAATATATATATATATATATATACACACATACATACATACATATACATACACACATATATATACATGCTTGTGTGGTTAAGAAACTCATTTTACAACCACATGCTTTCAGGTTCAGTTTCACTGCATGGCACCTTGGGCAAGTGTCTTCTACTATAGATCCATGCCAACCAAAACCTTGGGAGTCAATTTGCTAGATAAAATCTGAAAGCCTGATTCACAACATACCCACATGTACATATGTATATGTACATATGTATGTATCTGTGTCAGTGTATATATTTTTGTGTCTCCTTGTTTTGACACTGCATGATTGTTGAAGATGAATGGCCATTCCTTTCCAATATTCTGCAAAAATATGCCAGGTCATGAAGAAATATTACTTTGCTTGAAAACAGGTAAGGGTTGATGACAGGAAGAGCATCTAGCTGTAGAAAATCTACCTCAATAACTCCATCCAACCCATGCAAGGATGAAAAAGTGGATGTTAAAACAACAACAATAGAGATGATGATGATGATGATATGTAAAAGGGGGAAAAAAAAGCAGTCAAAAGCTTTAATATTTATTATTTACCTATCTTCAATTAATTTGGCATTGATGGTATGTTTCGAAGAACCTGGTATAACATCACGATCAACAATACACAGTTTTAAATTATGTGGAGGAGATTCTAATTTGGTAATCATTTGCTGGACAAACCATAAGTCATTTTTAGCATAACAAACAAAGGCATCATAATATGTTGTGGTACCGGAAATAACTGAAATTTTAAAAAAATTTATTTAATAGTAAGATAATAATGATTTCAAATTTTGGCACAAGGCGAGCAATTTTAGTGGAGCAGAGTTCAACTGGTACTTATTTTATCAACCCCAAAAAGATGAAAGGCAAAGTCAATCTTGGCAGAATTTGAATGCAGAACATGAAGACAGACAAAATACTGCTAAGCATATCACCCAGCGAGCTAACAATTCTACCAGCTCATGGCCTTAACCCTTTTGTTACCAACCCGGCTGAAACCGGCTCTGGTTCTGAGTACAAATGTTTTGTTTTCATAAGTTTTAAATTAAAATCTTCCACCAAACCTTAGTCACAATTTATGTTCCTAATACTAGCTGAATGATAACTAAGTTATTTTTCTAAATTCTTTGTTATATTTAAAGTAATTGAAAGAAACACAGATCATCTCAAAATAAATACAGTAACGAAAGGGTTAATAGTAAGACAATAATGATTTCAAATTTTGGTAAAAAGCCAGTAATTGGAGGTGAGGTTTAAGTTGATTACATCAACCCCAGTACTTAACAGGTACTTATTTTATTGACCCAGAAAGAAATGAAATGCAAGTTGACCTGGGTGGAATTTGACTGCAGAATGTAAAGACAGATGAAATTTCACCCAGTGTACTAATGATTCTGCCAGCTCACCACCCTAAATAGTAAGATAATAATAAGCACTGATTAACGATGAACATTTTAACACTAACAAAACACTTAAATACAAACTAACAGTATATTCTTTTGTTATAAAGCACCTTAACCCTTTAGCATTTCAATCAGCCATATCCAGCCCAATTATTCTACCTGTTTTATGTTCAAACAGGCAAAATCAGTCTGCTCCCACCTACCCTACAGTCATTCTAAAAATAAACACCCACATTATGGAAAACTCAAAGCTACAAAATAATGCATGATTAATTCAAAAAAGTGTGAATAAATAAACATTACAACTGACAGAATAAGCTAAATGCTAGAGTTAGCCAATCAGCTAAATAAAGTTACTTAGTTTTCACTTGTTAAATGCAAAGAGTAAAGTTAAGTAGAAAAGAATTTAAGGAAATTAAAATCATTGGTTAATGAATAATAATGTTTTTCTTTTTTATTTTTCCAACAAGTAAAGTAAACAGCTCAACGTATGTTTCTGCTTTATATGAACTCATCAGTGATGCTTTCATCACAAATGCTGGAGTAGAAAAATAAAATTGTTTAGAAATTAAATATTTCAGAAATACCAACCACATGAATATCAATAGCTTTGATATTCAAAGTCTAACTGTAGAACAGAACAACATTTTGAAATAGATATACTATCTGTTCACACTGTAAAGTGGTTGGCATTTGGAATGGAATCCAGCTGTAAAAACCATGCTGAAGCTGACCTTGCTTGTGCTGGGGCCACACAAAAAGCACTCAGTCCACACTAGAGGGTGGCTGGAAGGACATCCAGCTGTAAAAACCATGCCAAAACAGACACAAAAGTCTGATGCAGTCTTCTACTTGGTCAGCTCCTGTCAAACCGTCAAACCCATGCCAGCATGGAAGGCAGATGTTAAACGATGATAATAATAATGATGATGATAATGTTCACAATTTGGAGATTTGAAGCAAATTAATAGAAGACAGGTAGAGGTAATAGTGGTCCATTGGATGTAGTGTTGGATTGATAGTCCATGTCAATTCAAGCACTCCACAGGTATTTCACTATGTCTTGGTAGGGCACTTTTTCTTTTCTATTACCCCAGTTTACTTCACAGAAGTGAATAGTCACCAGAATTTCTGTGAATCTTATCTGCAATAAACTGATATCCTAACCAGAGAATTTAAAAAATTTTCTATGCATTATTTCAGTGACTCATGAACTAACAGATTATTCACAAATTAAGAATCCTGTATTTCATTTCTTCTGATATCGGAACTCTAAATTTTTTTTTTTTTTTTTTAATGACCAAAAAAATTGACTTACCATCATCTGTAGTTATGACATCAGTTTCTTTAACACTCATATCATCAGCTTTTATCTTACTTTGAGACACTGCAGAGATAAATTATATTATTTATTTAGTATGGAAGGACATTTTCAAATACTATCAACAGACAAAAATTCAAGTAAAAGTCAACCACAATAACAGAAAGAACTAATTTAAGCAAAGAGCTCAAACTATTACAATCCACAAGGTTTTTGGACATGCTCAAACATTCAATGTACCACTTTTCAATATCATTATCAAATATTTTATCTAATTAATGATCAACTATTCAATCATGAAAAATAACTGTTAAGAGAAAATGCATAATAAATGTCCTGCATAAACAGGTTGCATGTATACCAAATTCCGAACAGTATATGACAGGTACTTCTTTAATAACTTCTATGAAATTTCCCTCTTGTTTGCAAGATTCTTGATGTGAATTCATGCGTTGAAACAGATTTTGTTATATCTCAAGAGGGTCATTATACCAATAATAAGCACACACACACTGGTTAAATTTCATTTCTTTATTATTATTCATCAATTTATTAGTTATTTAACCAACTAACTAAATCAATTTTTTGATTAATCATTCAATTAATCAATCAACCAGTTGTATTCACCCAAAGATCTTTCACCACCATATGAGGCTTCTTCAATGACAAGCCCTTTCTACTCCAAGTCAGTTTCAGCTCTGGTTAAAATAACATCTTTTATCTTTTACATGTTTCAGGCATCAGACTGTGGCCGTGGTGGGGCACCACCTTGAAGAAATTTTAGTCGAATGAATTGACCCCAGTACTTTCTACTTTTTTAAGCCTGGTATTTATTCTATCATTCTCTTTTGCCAAACTGCTCAGTTATGGGGACATAAACACACCAACACTAGTTGTCAAATGATGGTGGAGGACAAACACAGACATGAAGATGCATGCACATGCACACACACACACACACACATGACAAGCTTCTTTCAGTTTCCATCTACCACATCCACTGACAAAGCAGAGGCTACAGTAGAAGATACATGCCCAAGGTGCTACACAGTTGGACTGAACCCTGGAACCATTGTGGTTGGGAAGCAAGCTTCTTACCACACAGCTATGCCTGCACCTATATATACACACACACACATATACAGGCATACGCCACTCTAAGTCGTTAGTTGGTTGCAAGTGACATGACTTAAGTCGAATTAACTTGTCTCAAGGCTAAACCAATAATAACCATTCCCAGTTCTGTACTTTATTTATGAATGCATTTTCAATAATACATGATTAATAAAAACCTATTTTAAGCTTACAAACAAATAATTTTTATTTTTTAATACAGTACAGTAAAAAAAAAGTAATCTAAATTCACGAATACAATTTGGCGGTGTTTACCATACATCATGGTAAATGAATGCAGTTTGCAATAGAACATGGTAAAATAAAAGCCTTTTTTAAGCTCAAAAAACAAATTCAGTAATTATTATTATTTTGCAATAGTAAAAAAACTAAATTATTTCAAATTTACCAATATGTACATACAATTTGGTGGTTTACATTGCGGATGTAGATGGCTATGATCATCAAAATCAACAGCTGACTGACTATTCTTGTCATTTGAAGCGCTTTAAAAAACTGGTTGAGAGGTCCTTGAACTGTCTTCTTTTCCTCGAGGATTACATTATAAGGAGCAAAAGCTTCATAACAAGCCCCATAATCTTGGAAAAGTGTTGAGCATTTGGATCCATATCCTCGAACATAGAAAGACCTTTTCGATATATGCAAATGCTTGGTGCATTTTCTTAATAGTAAGGTGATGTGGCTCAGGTTCAACTTCTTCTTTATTTTGCTGCTTGTGAAGCTCTATCAAATCCTCATTTGCCATTTTTCAAATAAATCTGTGAAATCCTCCACCGCCAAATACATTTTTTTGCTCGCAGTCACCAACGTTTTGTTGATGGCAACATTATCAAACCCCTTAAAATCATTCACGAATTGCAGGTATAGCTTCTTCCATACCCCATTCATAGCCGTACTCTGTACATCATTCCACACCACTGTTATGTTCTGTACAGCCTTATAGATATCATATCTCTTCCAAAAGTCATGAAGTGTAATGGACTCATCAAGATCAGTTGCAGCTATTGCTTGCTGCAGTGTACGCTTCATATAGTAACACTTGAAGAGAGCAATTATTCCCTTATCCATTGGCTGTAGAAGAGATGTGGTGTTCAGAGAGAGGTACATGACAGTAATGTTGTGCAGGTGGCCAGGAGCATTATCTGAGGTAAGTAAAACCTTAAAAGGAATCCCCTTCTCCTTACAGTACTTCTCTGCTACTAGGATAAACTGATTGAAGAACCAATCTTCAAAAACAACAACAGTAACCCATGCTTTTGAATTAGCCATCCATATAACAGGGAGAGATGTCTTGGGTATGTTCTTCAGGGCACGAAGGTTGTGTGCATGATACACAAGCAATGGCTTTAACTTAAAATCTCCTGCACAATTACCTCCCAACATAATGGTCACACGTTCTTTTGAGACCTTGTAGCCTGGAATAGTTTTCTCCTTGGAAATGAATGAACAGTCTGGCAATTTTTTCCAATACAATCCAGTTTTGTCTACATTAAAAATCTATTCAGGAAGAAGCCCGTTTTTTCGATGATTTTCTTTAATGCATTAGGAAATTCTGCTGCTGCTTGTTCATCAGCTGATACACTTTCACCTTGCTTTTTAATGGAGTGATAACTTCTTCGCTCCTTAAATCTCATGAACCATCCTAGACTTGTCTTGAACCCTATATCTTTCTCATCTGGATATTTTTTCTTCAGGTCCTCAAACAAAGACAACACTTTCTTTTGAATGACTTCTTGACTAACAGTAGAGTGTTCTTCATCCCTGGGGCTTCAGATTTGATATAAGTTGTCTCACTCATACCAAAAGATTGTGTAACTGCTACAACTTTTTTACCTTTTCCATGGCATTTTATCACAGCTGGTTTATGTTCCAGCACTGTAGCATGACACTTAATTGCTTTCACTATGAATTTTCTTAGAGGAGTCAAGGGGGGAGGGGCAAAAAGTAAAGTCACAAATGAATGAGAATGAGAAAGTAGCTGATAAACAGATGTAAACAAATCTGAATTCAAATCAATCGCACAAGTGATAACAATGCCTAACGGTAGATATTGGAACTACAGTGCAATATGAGCTCCAAATGACCTATAAATAAGACAACACAGCTGATTTCATGATTTCGTTCACTAAGGTACACTTCTTTATGATGTGTATCTTAACATTTACTGTACGTATCTTAATATGATTTTATATACTTTTATTCTTATTTATTGTGCACTAATATGATTTTATGTGCTTTTAACGGTTTTCTAGTGATTTTACGATTCCAATATTTGTGGCAGACAGACGCAATGTCAAATTAAATGACTTCACTTGATTTTTATTCTTCCATATATTATTTTTGAAAACCGACGTATAATTGAGAATGACTTAAGCCAAGGTATGCCTGTATATATATATATATATATATATATATATATATATTGTTGTATTTAGGAATAGTCATTATGCCAGTTTAGCCAATAAAAACACACACACTATAT
This sequence comes from Octopus sinensis, assembly GCF_006345805.1. Lineage (NCBI taxonomy): Eukaryota > Metazoa > Mollusca > Cephalopoda > Octopoda > Octopodidae > Octopus > Octopus sinensis. The sequence goes on along the minus strand of NC_043002.1, from coordinate 45,699,734 downwards.
ATTTGGTGTTACTTTGCTTCAGCATTATGTATTTTCTACATTAATCTTAATCTTATTTCGGTCAGAGTTTATTGGCTAAACTGGCAAAATGACCATTCCTAAATACAATAATATCTGTTTCAACACACGATTTCACATCAAAAATCTTGCAAAACAAATATATATATATATATATATATATAGTTTTTATTTAAAATAAGCAAATGATTTTCATTCTTTACACACCTGTACTCTCTTGCAAAGGTTCCTCCTTCAAATATCTGGATTCATATGCTTCCATGTCAAGTTCTGAAATGAAGAGAAACAAACTTAAAAAAAAAAATATTTTGCAACTTTTTATTAAATACAGATCCTGAGAATTTAGAAGCATTGCTTTTCTCAGCAAGTATTGTATGTCATCTGTGAACAGGATGTGTGTGTGTGTATGCATGTCTGTGTGCATTACTGTGTCCTTGTTTTGAGTTCATATGATAGTTGTAAACGGATGTCATCGTTACGCGAGCAGTGCCCTTTATTTCTAATATTCTGTGAAAATTTCAATTATTTATTTTAAAACATGTAAAGATAAATACAAAAAGAATTAAAAATGCTATATAATATATTCTTTGAACTAATAATTAGCTAGTTAAATTTTCATAGGAGATTCGAAAGATGTAGTTATTGTTTCATATGGGCATGTGTATATATGTTTATGTTTTTTGCAGGTGTTTGTATATGTATGCTTTTTGTTTATGTACAGTTAATCTATGACTGCTGTGTTTGTAGGTTGCATGTGCATGTATCTTAGATATACAATTAACACCAGTTGCTGAGACCCCCTTCAGTCAAGACTGACCATGGGATTGCACCTAGAAAGTTACCCTTCCAGGCACAAGTCCGAGCAAGGTTGTTTATGGAAGACCAGTAGTCGCCCATGCATACCAGCCTCCCCTCTCCACGCCATCAGTGTTATCCAAGGGAAAGACAAAGGCCAATATAGCTTGGCACCTGTGACATCACAACTCATTTCTACAGCTGAGTGAACTGGAGCAACATAAAATAAAATGTCTTGCTCAAGAACACAACACGCAGCCTGGTCCAGGATTCGAACTCACGAACGTAAGCTCGACACTCTAACCACTGAGCCATGCACCTTCACTTACTAACACCAGTATAATGTAATAAATTACATATATTACATGTGCTGAATTGTCTATGCACTGAATTGTTGGTACTCCAGGTGCTTTTATGTGGAGCTGCATGGACACTTTTATATGATACCACATGGGTGCTTTTACATGGCACCACACAGGGGCTTTTACATTGCACTGCACAGATGCTTTTACATGGTGTTGTGCAAGCACTTTTATGTGGTGCTACATAAGTGATTTTATGGAACTGCACGGGCACTTTTACATGGTACTGCATGGATGCTTATATGTGGAGCCACTCAGGTACCTTTAAATGGCTTTGCACAGGCACTTTTATGTGGCATCAAATGGGTGCTTTTACATGGCACCACCATGAGTGCTTTTACACCAGAGGGACCGGTCTTAACACTTCTGCTGCGGAGTACTGGTCTTCTTGAGGACAGCAAGGCACTAGGCATCTTGGTCCTTTGTCATCTTGCCTGAAAGGTTTAGTGTCCTGGTTGACCATTGCAAGAACCAACAATACCCTTGAAACATTCACTAGTAAATTCTGGACTGTTGTTCTTGGGTTTACACC
>NC_043002.1:45648027-45690527 GCF_006345805.1 Octopus sinensis | reverse complement strand
AAGATCAAGTAAAAGAACTTGAAAATACTGGTCGTAATATAACTTGTGATAATTTTTTTACAAGTCTAAGATTGGCTTGAAAGCTGCTTAGCAAGAAACCTACTTTAATTGGAACAATTAGAAAGAATATGGTTGAACTTCCAGGTGCTTTCACAAATGGAAAAGGAAAAGAAAACAACAGCCCAATATTTGGATTTCAAAAGGATTCTATGATCCTATCGTACTGTCCCAAGAAAAATTATGTAGTCACACTTATGAGTACAATGCCCTCTCAGCCTTCAATTGATCCAAAAAGTGCTGAAAAGAAACCTGAAGTCATTACGTTACAACAAAACAAAAGGAGGAGTAGATACCCGAGATAAGATGGTAAGAACATACACTTGCAAGAGAATGATCCAAAGACGACCTATGGTTATATTCTACAATATGATTGATATAAGTGCAGTGAATGCTTTCATTGTTGCTAAACAGTTTCACTTGCAAAATTTCAAGGATAAAAGAAGGCAGTGCCTAATTCAGTTAGGAAAGGAACTTGCTGGAGTTAATGCTGAACAAGAACATGACAAACAATCTTCTAGTTCTGCTAACATTTCTCAACCAAACAAGAAAAGAAGACAATCTTCAACCTCAGCCAAAGAAAAAATGGAGATGTTCATTGTGTGACACCCCCACCCCCCAAAAAAGACAGGAAAACTCATACTACATGTAAGAATTGTAATATCTATGTTTGCCAAGAACATTCTAATGTTGTCTGCATTCACTGCCATGAAGAGCTGTAATTCTGTATTTTTGTAATTTAAAAAATTTTTAATATATTCTGTAAGATGTATTTTAGTATTAAAATCTGTGAGAAACAGTAATTCTTCATTCACCTGATAGCATATATAATGTAGCTAGGAAATAGTATTAGTTTGAATAAAATTTAATTAAAAGAAAAATATTGGGTCCACTGGACCCAGTTGATAATTAGTGACATACATTTTCTCTGGTAGACCAAGGGTTAACTTGTGTGACAAGTACTACTGTTTTTCATGCAAAGTAATTTCTTAACAGTAATTTCTCTTTCAGATAGACTATACTGGCCAATAAAATCAATTCTATGCTTTGCAGAGTAAAACTGATCAAAATTTCTCTAAAGTTGTGTCCCATTCTTCCTGAATTAATTTAAATAGTAGTCGTTGATTAAATATTGTCTTTTACTCACAACATAAATTGTCTCTTAGCCTTTTAATTTTCACTGCATTAAATGTTAGCACAAACTTTATCATCTCACCCACCCCTGCATACAAGCAATTTCAGAAATTCTTTCTCTCAACTGTTACTAACCCAATGGGATAAAATTACAATTTCCAAATTCCTTTCATCCATCAAATTCTACAGTCTTCACTCCACTCAGTTGTTGGTAGTATGTACTAATATAAGCTGACTCCCAAAGTAAAAAAAAAATATTTATTTCCCATATACTTTATGGGCGAAGGGGGGGGGAGACTCCTTAAAATGCTTATAGGAACTAGGAAGGTACTGGTATATTTTACATAAATGTTTTACATAAACGCAAGATTTCATATCTAATAAGTAAAGGCATCATCACTATCATTAACTATTCTTTTCTACTCTAGACACAATGCCCGAAATTTTGGGGAAGGGTGGCCAGTCGATTAGATCGACCCCAGTACGAAACTGGTACTTAATTTATCGACCACGAAAGGGTGAAAGGCAAATTCGATCTCGGCGGAATTTGAACTCAGAACATAAAGACAGACGAAATACCTATTTCTTTATTACCCACAAGGGGCTAAACATAGAGGGGACAAACAAGGACAGACAGGTATTAAGTCGATTACATCGACCCCAATGCGTAACTGGTACTTAATTTATCGACCCCGAAAGGATGAAAGGCAAAGTCGACCTCGGCGGAATTTGAACTCAGAATGTAACGGCAGACGAAATACCTATTTCTTTACTACCCACAAGGGGCTAAACACAGAGGGGACAAACAAGGACAGACAGAACGTAACGGCAGACGAAAAACCGCTTAGCATTTCGCACTGCGTGCTAACGTTTCTGCCAGCTCGCTGCCTTACTATCATTAACTATTAAACCTTTTGTTACTATATTTCTGTTGAAAAATATCCTGCCTTTGTTTCAATTAATTTTGGAAATAATGAAGAATTTATTAAAATAACTTTGTCATTATTAAGCAGGTGTTTGGAACATGAATTAAAATGAAATTTTGACCACTTTAAAACTGTAAATTAAAGGCAGTTTTAGGCAGGTTGATACCAAAAGCAGCGGAAGGACATAGAAAAATTACTTTGTGGAATTTGTTCTTGGTTCTTTATATTTTGAGCTCAACTTTACTTTTCATCCTTTCAAGGTCTCCAACTAACTCATTGACCTCAAAGGGCGAGAAACTATGACTAAGGTAATGAAAATTTCAAGGAAATTAGAGAAGCTCACTGTGAGCTGTCTAAAATTTCAAGCAAAACCTTTATAATAGTTTTGTCCTCTTACATAAGTGATTTCAAATCTCAATAAGAATGACTTCATCATTTCCCCGGCTAATATCTAATTACTGTTGTTCTCTTATAATTCAATTCGCATTTAACAATGCATGATAGGAATATGTATCGACCCCAGCAATTCACAGATTTTGTTTTTATCGAATTCGAAATTATAAAAGACTGCGGCGGTATTTGAACCCAGAAAAGTTTAAGTATGGTAACAAAATACTGAGAGGCATTTTTGTTAGATGCTCTAACGATTCTGATAATCAGGCACTGCGACAGAAATAATCAAAGATAATAAATACCAATAATAAAAATTATGCGTATAATGATAAAATACCAGTCAAATATTAACATTTGATGTGAAAAGAATAACAAGAAATCTTGATAAATTTGATATATAAATGAATCAAACAGGAATTTCTTTTTGATTTAAGTTAAAAGAATAAATTTGTTGACGGATGTAATCTACTGTTCACCTCGACATTAGTTCTAATTTTTTCGAAGAGAGAAAAGCAAAATCGACCACGTGGGATTTGAACGCAAAGCTAAATAAGCAACGCATTTGAACTAGTATTCTGTTGTCTTAGCCCTCACAACAGGTGTCCTTAAGGAGAGAGAGAGAGAGAGTAAATAAATATGTTACTGAACTTACGAAAACATTTTTGACAGTCTTGAAGACAGTCTACGCGTCCCAAGTATTCTAAATAATCACACAACTTGCCCATCGTGGCAGTTGTATGGAAAGTAGAATTCCACTCGTCCAGCAAGACCGAAGTTGGATCGGAAGCTGTCTCAAACTGCTTAACATCAAGATAATCAAATCCAATCAATTCTGCCAAACCACGAAAATCGGGACATTGTCCGTTATGACTGAGAATTTCGCTTTTTATGTTTATATGTCTAGCAAGTTGTTTCCTGGAGGACACACGCAAAACGTTTTGCAATGGATAATCACACTGTGTTTCTGTCCAGTTAAACATCTTTTTCCACTTATCGTAACTTTCTTCAAAAGCCATCACCGTATGATCGTGATTGAAAACCAAAACTATAGAACTGTACTTCTTAACTCCGATAAAATCCACTCCTCTTTAACATCCGTTTTTGTCACACTATATGCGAGACGGGAGACGATAAAGAAAATAAATATACAATATCTACGATTATCATAAAAGTTATAAAGTACTTCCCTATCCGGGCAAGTGTGATGTCACAGATTAAATTAGGTTAAAAAAGTTTAAACAGCTGGGAAAAATGTTAATTTTTGGTGGCGCAAGCGGTTCTTTTAAAATATATCGCTATAAAAAGCTACCCACCCACACGCACAAAATATAATATAATACAATCTGTAATCATTTATTTACATGAAGGAAAATTACCGGAGAACTTTCATCTAATTCTTCCTAATCTTTCTGTTAAAACTATTGAAACCGTTTATGAGGAATAATATAATTAGACTGGGTTTTAGAATAGCTATCAACACTAACGAGAAGGAAAAGGGTGGTTTTTCCATAGATTCTTTATTATTCGTGTTTTTCATAACAGGTATTAACGGGTTTGAAATTGGAATTACGGTTGTTTTTTTTAATCCAAAAGTCTTGTTTATATTTTCGCGCGCGCACACACATATATCGTCGGTGAAACATAAATCCGAAAAAGAAGCACACTCTAAGCTATAGAGCAATATATTATATAAATAAAGTTAGATAAAGCCGGTTTATGAGATTACCCTGAGTTTCACGTCCATAAAGCTCTTAACTTTACTTCGTATCATCAGATCCCAAACCTGGCCATAAGCCAACAGGTTTGGGATCACCTGGCCATAAGCCAACAGGTTTGGGATCTAATGATACGCTGTAAAACTTAGCGTTTTATGTACACTTTATGGGTAAACCCATAAACCGACTTTATCTAACTTTATATATATACACACACTGGCTGAGTATTCCGTCGTCGTAGGATAATTTTCACAATAGAATGTCTTGGCAGACTATCGGAAAAACACACCCACATAAGTTGTATTTTCTCCGTTTTGACGAAGATTTTTCAATTTTTGTTTCACCACACCTTTTCAAATGAAGCTTTTTATGAAAACTTTTTTGAAAATTTATGAACGTCTTCTCTTCCCTTCCGAACCGATTTTGTCCGTTATTTTTTTTTATTTTTGCACTACGCATTTAAAAACAGTGAGAAGCGCCTTTTCGGTCACAAAAGACATTTTGAAAAATTTATAATTTTTTTCAAACTCAACACCGATTATGGCTTATTTTATCGAAAGAATACTTGTTCTTTTTTTGTTGTTTTTTTTTTTCCTACACGCTTAAAAACGAAGGGAGAACCTTGAAGGTTAAAAAAAAATTTTGGAAATCGGTGATCAACATTATAATCCCTTCTTCTGCGATATATTTTTATAGAGAGTGAGAAAGTTTGCCGTGAGAAAATGAAACAGACAAATAGAGAGAGAAAGAAAGATCTTTTCTGATACTGTTACAGGTTTTGAAATTTTATAAATAAGTGAAAATTTTCAAATTTGGTATATTTATGTACTTTTTCCCGTTGAAGAATGTTACAGACGTTTAAAGTATGATCATTTTTACCCAATCAGAGAACAGGCTTTGAAAGCTTAGCATTCTGTACTTGATAAACTGTGTATCATAAAATGAAAGTAAACATCAAAAGATGCAATTTTAAACAAAAGCTATGCATGAGAGTGAGTGTCAAAAAAGAGTATGGTAAATATACAAAGAGAGATAGATTGACAGGAGAGTTGTTGATCAAAATCTGCCATCCACCTGGATAGACACCCCTCTCTCTCTCTCTCTCTGTGGCCCCAACAGAGATGGAGTGTTGCTCACACTCCCTCCTCCTTTGTTGTACAACAACTCAATGATCCTGTGGACATCCAAGACATGATGCAGCATTCCATCCACTAAGAATTTCAAGAATTCACAGCTCTTTCTTCTTCAAGTCGCTGTGATACCATACACAAATGTTGTCTTCCATATCTGAATATCACAATGTGTGACACCAACTCCTCATCCTATCCTTACCAGGTTGACATATACCAAAACACTGCTTCAGTTAGTGAGATTTATCCCCTCTATCATAGCCTTCATCATGTGATGGCGTCTCTCTCCACAATCCCATTTCCACTTATATACCACTCTAAAAAAGCAGTTCACATTCTGCATCAAGCATTTCCTTCAGCACCTCTGAGTGAAATGCAATACTATTGTCCATTAGCAATTCATCCACAGAGCCCTGCTCCAGGAATATCTCATTCAGGATTCATACAACTTCATCTGCTCTCCCTGTTTTGATTTCCTTTCGTATTGCCATCCACCCCAGTTCACAGCTGACCATCAAGAGATACGTCTCCTGCCAGTAATATGTCACATCCACTGCCAATTGATTCCAGTTGTACTTAGTTAGTTAGTTAGTTAGTTAATTTGGCTCAAAAGCAAATAGCAAGGCCATGTAGGGGGACATGGAGTTAAGTACAGGGTGGTGTTCATGTAAAGAGTTCAGGCCACTTGAGGTCCAGGGAGGCTTTGAACAAAGCGGTCGTCGGCATCTTCACCATCTCGTCTGGCAGCTTGTTCCATGAATCCGCAACCCGGACGGAGAAAGCTCCTCTCCTTCGATTGAGATGAAATCGTCGCAGGTAGAGCTTTTCGGAATGACCCCGCAGCCGACGCTCTGGAGCAGGAGTGAAGAACAGCTCTTTCGAGAGGTTACACTTTCCGCTTATGATGTTGTGGGCGAGAATGAGATCACCACGGCGGCGGCGTTTTTCAAGAGAATAAAGGTCAAGCGTCCTCAGCCTTTCTTCGTAGGACAAATTTTTGAGACCATGAACCATGCGGGTAGCCAGCTTCTGGACTCTTTCGAGATGCTGTATGTCTTTGAGGAGATAAGGAGAAGAGGCTTGAATCCCATACTCCAATATGGGTCTCACCAGCGTGACATAGAGTGGTAGGAATATGGCTGCTGTGAGCATTCCGAATGACCGTCGAATCAAGAACAGAATTCCGCGTGCTTTGTTGGCAGCATGGACGCACTGGGCCGAAGGCGAAAAGGAGGAATCCACCAAGATACCCAGGTCCTTTACCTGATCGGTCCTCTCCAGCAGCAGACGACCCGGCTCGAAATCAAGTTGAGTTGCAGGAGTAGAGCCGACAGGCAGATGACAGCACTTTGACACGTTCAGACACAGGTCCCAATCGTTAGACCACTTCCAAATTTGGTGGAGGCATCGACGAAGATCCTCTATATTACCGCGAGGAGCGACCAGTTTGATATCGTCGGCAAATAGAAGGGTGTGTTGCTTGAGGTCGTCGGGCAAGTCATTTATGAAGACTAAGAACAACAAGGGCCCAAGCACTGAACCTTGAGGCACGCCACTGCTCGCACTGGAGACGTCGGACCGCGAACCATTAACTTGGACTTGGAAGGAGCGATCTGAGAGGGAGGCACCAACCCATTGTACAATATCCGGATGGAAACTATATGCTTGAAGCTTGACAAGTAATAGGCGGTGGTTTACCGAGTCAAAAGCTTTGGCAAAGTCCAATAAAACGATGTCAACAGCATCACTATCATCGAGGATGCGCGTCACCAATTCTTCCATTACTAGTAAGTTGGTCAAGCATGATCTCTTCGGCACGAAGCCGTGTTGGGAATCAGAGATAGAGGCTGTTTTTAGGAGGTGGAGCATCATACTTTTCTTAAGGATGGTTTCGAACATCTTGCTGATTATTGATGTAAGGGAAACCGGTCGGTAGTTAAGCGGGTCTTCGCGGCTCCCTTTCTTGAAAATTGGGCAGATTATCGCTGTTCTCCAGTCTGCAGGTATAACACCCGTCGCCAATGACATATTGAATAGTCGTGTTAAGGGCTCGCAGATGACCGGAGCCAACGCTTTGATAACCCGTGGGTGTATGCCGTCAGGGCCGTGACCCTTGTTGACATCGAGGCCTTGAATAACACGTTTAACTTCGTCCCGCGTGATGACCAATCGAAGCATTGGAGGTACCGATCTATCAAATGGAGGGGGTTCACGACCATCATCTTGTTTGAAAATAGTTGAAAAATCCTCGGCAAATAATTGACTCTGTTGATAAGGGTCCTCAATCGATACGCCTGTTGAGTCTATAACGTTGCAATCTGGTTGTTCAAGCGGGAATTCCGCTGGACATGGGCAAAGAAGGTTTTTGGATTGCTACTGGCATTTGCCGCGATTTTGTATTCATAACTGAAGCGTTCTTTCTTTTCAATTTTCACGACTCGGTCTCGTTGAGTTTTGTACACCTCAAAAGCTGCAGTCGAATCCAGATTTTTGAATTCAGCCCAAGCAATATCTCTGAGTCGACGTTCTCGTTTAACCTTCTTCGTCACCCAGGGCTTGTGTTTTTTCTTCTTGGGAAGCCCAACGGGAACTGCCTGGTCAGTCAAACAGATTACATATGCCTTGAGGGATGACCATAGTTCGTCAACTGAGGACAACGTCATCAGGGATCGCCAGTCCAGAAGCGCGGAAGCCTCGGTTAGAATTTCAAGATTAATTGCAGAGAAGACTCTACGTGGCAGCGAAGTAGTCGTGGGCGTAGAAAAAGTTGTGTGCATGACGAACTTCAGGACCGCATGATCACTCTTGGCAAGAGGGGCGCACACAGATACGTCTGACACTGATCTTGGATGGCGGGAGAATACCAGATCTAGCATAGATGGCTGCTGCCCAGACCGATGCCTTGTCGGATATTCAACATGTTGCGATAGAAAACAATCTTCAGCCACGTCAAGAAGGGCCTGGCCAAACCGGGAAGATGTTGTACAAATTGATGCGGGCCAATCGATCGTGGGAGCGTTGAAGTCTCCTAGTACCAAACAGTCATGCGAAGCTGAAACGAATCTTATCGCTTCGAGTAAATGAGCATCGTCTTGGGGGTCGGCAAGAGGTGGCCTGTAGACAGCCAACACGGGCAGGCAAAACTCAGATAGGCTCAGCTTGCAATAGACGGCATCGAATTTTGTTGTAGGTTGAGCATTAGTGGGTAGAATACCGCTGGACGGTTTGTGCTCAGACTTAACATACACAGCAACACCTCCGCCTCGCCTTTTTCCTCTGTCACATCTGAAAAGGACGTAGCCCTGCAGGTGGATTTCTGAGTCCTTTACTGCTGGAGTCAGCCAAGTCTCGGTGATAGCTATCACATCAGGGGAGTCACGTATGGCCAGTGTAAATAGTTCACTGAACTTTGGGAATAAGGAGCACGAGTTGGTGTAGACGATGCTGAGCTGTGAAGTCTGAGGGGCGGGAGTTGGGGAACAAGCAGAATAAGGGGTATCAGAGATAGCATCGTTGACGGGGGTATCAACTTCACTTCGATTTGCCCTCACATCACTTTCCCTGTCAGCACTACAGCATGGGACCAGAGGTAGGACTTGATTATCTGTCCATCTTGGATTCGTAAACCCTTCTCTCCCATTTGTTTCCTAATCTTTAGTTCGGATGTTAGGTTTCTCCGGCGAATTCTCTCTCTTAGTGAGTATTCCTCGCGAAAACCCATATTGGGGTCCTCCCAGGCATGTGTCTGAGCTCTGTTCAGAAAGACTGAAGCCTCCCGATCGGAAGAAAAGATTACCCTTATTGGGCGTGGTCTAGTATCTGAGGTTGGGTTCGCTTGGAATCTTCCTAGCCGAGCGACCTTATGGACACTGACATTTTCGTTCACAGAGAACAATTCTCCAACTAAAATGGAAACAAAATTAATGTCATCTTTTAGGCGGTTTACGCCTGTATCACAGGTGGATTCAGCTTTACCATAAATTATTGCTGATCTTGAGTGGGCAAAATGTTCTCTACTATGAGCTGCGGTATTCGATTCTTCATTGGAAGGGTGGTTTCATAGCCATCGGACTTATGTCGGCCTGTGGGGTCGATCGGAATGGGTTTAGTGGTCATAATTATCCCGCCTGGTTTGGAACTGCACTGCCTCTTCTTCGGTTTGGGGGAGCACCACTCCCCAGATGAACTCACATCGAGATCGTTCAGAATTGGTTGAGCAATGGCATTAATGGGAAGGACAAGTGAGGGAGAATCCAAACAGATTTTATCGTGATCAGGTTTCATAGCTAAATCTGCCCCACTGGAGTTTTGACTACGTTTCTTCTTTTGGGGAGAACAACGGTCTTCAGGTGGGTTTGAGTCTACGCTCCTCAAATTTGGTTGGGGAACCTCCGGGACCGAAAAGGCAGATGAGGAAGAATCCGCACAGGAACGATCATGTGCAGAAACGACCGCCGGTTCCTTCGCCTTCTTTGGCTGCTTCGATTTTGTTCCCTTCGGTTTGGACGTCTCCAGGGAAGAAATCAAGGGTGACTCTGCGTCAACAGGAGACTGTGTATCGTGGTCAGGTTTCATAGCTAAATCTGCTCCACTGGAGTTTTGACGACGTTTCTTCTTTTGGGGAGAACAACGGTCTTCAGGTGGGTTTGAGTCTACGCTCCTCAAATTAGGTTGGGGAACCCCCGGGACCGAAAAGGCAGATGAGGAAGAATCCGCACAGGAACGATCATGTGCAGAAACGACCGCGGTTCCTTCGCCTTCTTTGGCTGCTTCGATTTTGTTCCCTTCGGTTTGGACGTCTCCAGGGAAGAAATCAAGGGTGACTCTGCGTCAACAGGAGACCGTTTATCATGGTCAGGTTTCATAGCTAAATCTGCCCCACTGGAGTTTTGACGACGTTTCTTCTTTTGGGGAGAACAACGGTCTTCAGGTGGGTTTGAGTCTACGCTCCTCAAATTAGGTTGGGGAACCCCCGGGACCGAAAAGGCAGATGAGGAAGAATCCACACAGGAACGATCATGTGCAGAAACGACCGCCGGTTCCTTCGCCTTCTTTGGCCGCTTCGATGGAATGTTTCCTACCTCATGCATGCCTGGAGTGGGGTGGATGGATTGACACCTGTCACAACTCCTAACCACTTTCTGAATGCTTTAGTAACGTTGAAGTCAACTTTCCTGGCTAGATACAGGATCCTATTTACTCCCATATGATGCATGATATGCAATTTCCTTAGCTCCGAGTCACTCAGCCAACACACTACAGCTGTCTTCCATTCCATATCCTCTGGCACTTTCCACAAGGCTTTTTTTCAGCCTGGTTAGGATGTCTGCCTTAGTCCAATCCAAGGGCACAAAGACTGCACTCAACTTCAAACCAAATTCAGCAGCTCACTCTCCCAGAATCCCTAGCTGGCATTCTATTAATATTCCCACTACCCTTCTCATCGGTGATCCCTAATCCCATCCATCCAAGCACATTGGCCAAATTGATTCAAATTTCAATAGTACACAGCCCTCATCTCAAGGCTAGATTTACTCCTTTCAGCATTATGTTCAATTCAGCCACATTGATGTGGTTGCAATCAGTCATTTTCCTAAGCCAGACTGTATCCTCCACCTCAGTACCCCCTATTTCCAGAATGAGCCTTATTGTTATGCTGCTAGCATCACACCATATGGTCCTGTTCTCCAATTTGAGCACATACTAGCTTCCTCTGGAAAGCTGGTATGTCCTCTTACTCCTTTCTAGGATCTCAGCCACCATCCTCTCCCTCCCACTTTTCTCCACCCCAGCTCACCCTGTCCAATTGTCTCTTGGTGTAGCTACATACCATTCAGAGCCAACCTGCCTTTGGATAGTGACCCACCAGTTTCCCACACATCAAGAACAGTGCTCATCTGTTTGTGCTGGTACCCAGTTCCAGAATCTCATTTCCTCTCCAAAATATCAATACATCTACCTGGTCTCTTTGCAGCTTGAGCCCTAGTGCAGCTCCTCCTTCCATCACCGCTAGTGGTTTTGCAGTTAGTCAAACTTCTTTATTTCTTTATTGTCCACAAGGGACTAAATATAGAGGGGACAAACAAGGACAAAGGGATTAAGTCGATTACATCGACCCCAGTGTGTAACTGGTACTTAATTTATCGACCCCGAAAGGATGAAAGGCAAAGTCGACCTCGGTGGAATTTGAACTCAGAACGTAATGGCAGACGAAATACCTATTTCTTTACTACCCACAAGGGGCTAAACACAGAGAGGACAGACAAATGGATTAAGTCAATTATATTGACCACAGTGCGTAACTGGTAATTATTTAATCGACCCCGAAAGGATGAAAGGCAAAGTCGACCTCGGCAGAATTTGAACTCAGAACATAACAGCAGACGAAATGCTTCTAAGCATTTCGCTCGGTATGCTAACGTTTCTGCCAGCTCGCCACCTTATGTTAGTCAAACTTCTTTAGGTGACTTATGACTTCTGTGGCCAACACCACACTCATGTCTACTAAGATATTGTCAGTATAGGAGTTGGTGGCTTTTTTCATCTTGTCTACCTTTCCTAGATTAGACTTGAGAACCATCACCATGATCTTTGGTGCTGAATCAGCCTGGTCAAACAGTATGTTTGGCCCTTATATCTTACCAGCTAATACACCTATAGTTTCTCAGCAATTTGTAGCTGCAGATATATTGACCTCAAGTCAACAATTGTGGAAGCTCTCGTCATCTGTCTCCATTCTCACAATGTTTCCCAGCAGACTTTGGTAACCTCCCCACCCGTGTGGCATGATACATAGTCATTTAGCTCTTGGAAGTCCAGTACCAGCCTGACTTGATTTTCATTGGCTGCACCACTACCATTAATGGCAACACTCTGCTCTTTACCACCTCCTTCCAAAAGATTGAAATATTCTCCATCTCTCCCTCAAACTTGCACTTAGCAACACTCTTAAGAGTCTATCAGTAATAGCTTACCTTATTCTTCAATGTTGAGGGCCCTCCTTTCCCGTCCCACTCAACTGTCCACTGCTGACTGTCAAACACAGTCTGAAAATCTTTGTCTACAATTGTGTATGCAGCACATTTCTCTTCAGGGCTCTCATGACTCCTCTGCAGCAGACTACTAAACATAAACCCATCTTTATGAATAGTGACATCTCCTTGGTGGCTGACCACATCCATACTCATTACCACATCATCTCTATCCACCACATGGTCAATCACAATTACTTACAACCTTATCCTTGTTCTCCTGCACCACCAACTCCACTTCACTGCTGCCTCTACATCTAATCTCTCTGTCATCAACTGCCTTTATACTACTCATCCCATTTAACTTTTTAGCCATTTTTAGGGTTACTAAGATTGTTGTGCTTCCCATATTCATAGGGACTTGTAATACCTTCACCCCAACTAGGACCTTCACTATAAGCAGTGACTGTTTGAGTGCCTCTACTTGCTTGCAGGGATAGGTAGTGGCACAGTAATCCACCCACCACTCTTTTATTCCTTTCCCTGACTACAGTTGCTGGTGATATATCCTGTCTGTTTACACTGGAGCAAACTGGTTTGGGCTTCAGCTTTCTGAAATTCCTCACTATGAGGGTACCCCAACACCTAAAGCACTGGCCTTTAAATGATTCATGGCTATTCCACAAAGGCTCTTCTCTGCTCATCCTTCATTGATCACCACCTGTTCTGTAGGCTTCCTTAGCTGCTAGCACCACACCATTTTACCCTGCATTTTGCATTGACACACAGGCTTGAGCAATGAGTTTGCTCATAAACATGTTGTTGTTACCAGGCAGCTGTTGCAGCTGAACTAATATCTTGTCAAAAAGACCATTCATGAACACTAGCTGCACTACTTTTTCCAGGGCTTCCCCTGTAAATCCATTGAATGTGGCCAACCTCTGAATTTCTGCTGCATACACATCTACCTACTCTCCCATCTACCACACCTTTCTTAGTTCGGCATACACAGCATGTGACCCTTCCACAAACTCTTTTTTAGGCACCATTCAATCTTCTTTGCTTCCAGTTGGTCTGCTTAGTTCATTTTGAAGTACAACACCAATGCATTTCCTTCCAAATACAAAACCACGAGACCTGCCACATCTTCAATGCATTGCAGCCTGGCCACCACTTCAATCTTCTGAATCCAGATGATAACATTCCCCTCACTACAGAACAATCTAATGGCATCACTACCAATCCTTATTTTTGTTGACATATCATCCAGGAAAGGAGAACAAAAAAATTCACAAAGGCTGAAATAGCTTGTGGTATGGAGAAAAGAAATGTAACTCATCTACCTCATAGATCTTCTCATAATGTTGAACCTTTCTAGACGGGATATAAGATATATCCATAAGTGCCCTACCCTCCTAATCTCTGGTTAGAACCAAGCAGCAAATTCCCTGAGCCCACATAGCCACTATATCTATCCTGAGCAACAGCTCTGAAGCGAAAAGGCTCATACTCGTCATCCTCCGGTTCATGTGATCTCTCTTGCTCCTGTCCTTCCTGCAAGGCCCCTTGGCCACTTATGTGACATCACTGACCCTATACTTCCACCAAGACACCTAGCCCCCATACATACATACACACACACATACATGATGTAAGTATGTATGTACATATATATGTACGTATGTATGTATGTATGTATTGTCCATTAAAGTTTATGAGCCAGAAAATTAAGCTTAATATATTTGTCTGTTGATTAATAGCTGATCAGTCAATCTAACACACCTTTACGGTAAAAGGCATATCAGTAACAATTTGGCTGTTATTTCTTACCGAATGCGTAACTTCATAAAGTTGTTTAGCCCTGGTCAGTTCTGATCCAGTTGACCTACAATCAAAGCCATTCCACCTTTGACCATCATTCCATTTCATATTTTTCTGACAGCATAACCTGGACTACATTATCCAATGCACCTTGCTTTTAAAATTTTTTTTAAAAAAATGGCAGAATGTGTCATGAGGTAAATTTGGACATAGAAAAAGACAAGATTGTCACATTTGAAACATAGGATGGTCACTGAATACTTTAAAAAAAAAAACGGGATGAAATACATTTATCAACTCTTAATATATATTTATATAAAAATGGGATGGTCATACTTGAATGCTTTTAAGAGATGAGATACTTATATTTGAAATGTTTTTATAAAATGGGATGGTCACATTTCACACACTTAAAAAGATAGAATGGCCATAGTTGGGGAAAATCTTTAGAAAGAAGCTGGATTTGTTGGAAAAAAATTGCGATGAGAATGTAAGAAGTGCATTTTAAGGGACATTCGGCATCCCATTCTTTCATACGCTGTTGTCATGTTATTTATTAAATCAGCATAGTTTTCAGCTCTATGATTTCCAAGAAAGTTCTGTACAACGAACATGAATGAATCCCATGCTGTCAGCTCAACTGGATTTAGTTTACCTCTGAATTTGCTATCAGACATCAATTATGTGATCTTGGGTTCAATGAAAATGCCTGCTTTCAGTTTTGCATCACTTTTCATTGCACCAAATTTTGCTGTCCAGTGAAGGCAGTGCTCCAGCATGGCCACAGTCACATGACTGAAACAAGTCTAAGGATAAAATGATATGTAGATAAAAATCCAAAATGAGGTAGTGGAACAGGTAAAATCCAGGCTACATACGTTTCCTAGCTAGCAGATTCTCTGATGCAATAATTACTCAACAAGGGGAACCCAGCCAACTACTCATCAGACTGCCCAAAGCGTACAAACTTCCTACACTTAGATCCTTGGAGCTTACAATTACGTATTGATATATATATATATTTATATATATATAGAGAGAGACAGACAGGCAGACAGAGTAACTCCTAGATTCAGCTGACTAATAAGGATGTGTGACTGTTAGTACCAAAAACTATGTTACACTGACGGTAACCTCAGAATCATTTTGTACAGTTTTTTTTAAAAAAAGCTTTTATATGATATGCACTACTGCACAATATATAATTTTAAAATTATCATAAAGAACATATAATTTTTATGTACCTTTTTTATTGTGTAGTTAAAGAGTATTTTGCTATAACCAATATGAGTAGTTTTTTATTCAGTTCCTGAATGTGTAGATGAAGTAGAATCCATCACCTGCAGACTCTTCTGAAAAGTACACAAATTGTGACACTGGTAACATCTGCTTACTTGTAAACAAATGTTATTTATAGAATGCTGGAGTTGAAATATGAGTGGGAGTCAGAGAAGTTAATTCAACGAAAACATCCAGTCTCAATTGTTTCTCGTTCTGACGTCATTTCTTAATTACAGCTGCTCTGAACGGTTGAAAATGTTCGTAGTAAGGCTCAATCACAGAATCAAAAGATATTCCTATGTAGCAGATTGAAAATCAATTGTTTCTTGCTCTGACATCATTCTTAATTACGACTGCTCTAAATGGTTGAAAATTTTCATAGTAAGGCTCAATCACAGAATCAAAATATATTCCTATGTAACAGATGGTAATGTCCATGTGATTCCACATTCTAAACAGTGTTGGCTGTTTTGGTGTAACTTCCTCTATCTCAGTGTCTTCCTGTTATCCTGCCTAGCTATGTAGAGCCTCATTCACAAATTCTTCATCAGTGAGGACTTGAAAGACAGGATCACCTTTATCAATTTAAAACCATTCTTGAATATCACCTTCGTTTGTTTTTCAGGTGCCAGCATTTATAAAGGTATGCTGAAAGTCATTTCCTTCAAAATCCAAATCAGGTTGAAATATTATTCAATAACTTCTCCCAGCCATTTGCTTATGTTGTAGCCTTCAACTCCTTCAAACCACCTACAAAGTTGACTCACAGATTCTGAAGTATCCTGGTACTTTTGGTATTTTCTATATCTTCATCCTCCAACATAACCAAAAGAATTGTTCTTGTCGGAACCAATTATCCTCCGGTACTTTTGATGAATAACTGATAATGTATTAGGAGGCACATGGTTTAGTGGTTAGGGTGTTTGACTTACAACCATAAGGTCACGAATTCAATTCCTGGCGATGTGGTGTGTTCTTGAGCAAGACACTTTATTTCACATTGCTCAGCTGGCAAAAATGAGTAGTACCTGTATTTCAGAAGGCCAGTCTCATCACACTTTGTGTCATGCTGAATCTGCCTGAGTTGTCTCACAATATGTCAACCTACCTTCTTTTTAGTTACAAATTATGGTCTGAAAAATTTGACTATTGTGCTGGAAAATATAGTATTAGGGTAAACAAGCCTGGCTACACCAATATCTTGCTGATTGCAGACTAATTATAGTAATTTTTTTCTCACTCACACAACTGCCAGTCTATTTACCTAGCAACACAAGCATTTCTTCTCTTTCTGATGCAAGGTTGGTTCTACTAGGAATATTACACTTCTCTTCTCTCTCATAACATAAGTTTTCTTTTTCTGTTTCAACTAATTATACAATATTCTTGTTTATTAGTAATGATGTGTACTTCCATATTGTGTTATAACATTTTAATTTGATTGTCATATTTCCAGACAAAAATGCAGTGAATTTGTTACGAAAAAAAAAACCCAATCCTGTACGTACGTACATACATACATGCACACACACATTTAATGTACAGTATATGGATTTATATAATCTAGTGGTAATCACAAAAACTCCTTTAGTGGACCTGGCTACAAACCACATAATAAATCAATATGAAGGAAAATAATGTAAACTCCTATGAGTTCAAATCCAGTAAATCCACTCCATGAAGATTATTTCATGGGGAATATATAGAATATAAAAAAAGTCAGGATAAGTGTGTATGTGTGTGTGTTTTATAATTTTGTGGGGAGCCAAAACAATACAAGTTATAAGAAATAATACAAGCTGATCTCAGAGTAGCTGGCGTTAGGAAGGGCATCCTGCTGTACAGACCTTGCCAGATCAGATTGGAGCCTGATGAAACCTACTGGCTTGCCAGTCCTCAGTCAAACTGTCCAACCCATGCCAGCATGGATAGCAGACGTTAAATGATGATAATGATGATGGTGATATATATATATATATATATATATATGTAAAAAATAATGTGTTTTGAATAGCACAACAATGCACTAGAATAACAACAATGAACTTATAATAACTTTTAAATTTAATTTGCCAAAATATTTTCGGCGCTTTGAGACCGTGACCTGTCCACTGACAAAATTAAATATAAATATTGAAGTAAATCTAACGGTTTTTGTGTGTTTCTTAAATTGCTTATAAACACCTTCCACGCTGCAATTATTTTTGTTCCAGCACACAATCTCAGATCAGGTCACTTACTATGCAAGTACATCTCTGTAACTATAATAACTGTTATAATTTAATCTTCCATAGTTTGATATAATATTTCGGAATATAAAAATTCCTTCTTCATTGATCGAGTCACTGCTAAATCATAACAGTTATTATAGTCCATTGTTGTGCTATTCAAAACACATTATTTTTTACAAACAATACACAATGCTTCAAGCGAACTACAGTGGTTCTCAAACTAGAGGCCATGATCCCCTAGAGTAGTGCTACTCAAAGTGGTGGTCCGCAAGCCATCAGCTACCGGTACATTGGAAAAGAAAACTGCCAGTATGTCACATGAGATAGTTTAAGAAGCACTGTCCTAGGAGACTGTGAAAGGATGCTGAAGTATCATGAAAATGGGTGACTTGAGACAGTTAAGTTTTAAAATTTCAAGAATTTCAATATTTTGCATGCTATCATCTTTTTTGTCATTGCCCTCAATAACCCGTGCCACTCCTACACACTCATTTGCTAATTACACTTGTACATCAAGTGTGATTGGACAATGGAAAATATGTGGGTGTAACATGATCATGCATGTGCTGTCGGTATTCTACGCTCACATGATTCACCACTCCACTATTGCAATCCACACGTTTGTATGTCTCTTGCCATTGTTATCCTTGCTGGTGCATGTTCCCACATGACCTTGCCCTTTGCCAGATACTCATTCTCATCCTGCATGATGGCTGGGCTTTATAAGGCATGGTTGTTTTTCATGGTAGTGAGCTCTGACAGAACTGTCTTCTCAACAGTTATCATTGATTCACAGAGGTTTATCTATGGACAAAACAACATTCACATGCACTTTGGATTTCTTCCATAATTAATAGTGAGAGCTTTATAGTTAATTAGTACATCCAAAAGCTAGCTACACTAAGGCATATATGCACACCTAAAGTGTATAATAAATTCGAAATAAATATACAATCTAGTTGCATTAAATTGGTTTACTGAATTTTGTCATTTTTTTATAATACCTCAAAAAAGGAAAATGGAGTTTTACTGTGATAAAGTCTGGTGGAGAAGGAAACTACAGAGCATTCTGTGCTCTGAGGATTTGTCGTCTACTTCACTAAAGCTCAGCTAGTTGAAATGAAACATCCCAGTTCAATAAATAGAGATATCGACTTCTTCAGATGTGAAGCCAACAGATTGACAAAATCCAGACTTGATAACATGGGAATGCTTTTACTGGACATTACAGCTGATTTGAAAGCATCTTATTAGGCTACAGAGAAAATAGCTGTTGCTAAAATGCCCCACAATAATGGCAAAGAGTTGATATTGTCTTGCCACAAAGTTATCATATCGAATGTACTAGGAAGTTCTGAACTTCAGAAGCTGAAGCATATCTCTCTCTCAAACAGTACTGTTACTAGGCAAATAACTGAGCTGTCTGATAACATTTTGTCACAGTTGATTTCTAAAATTCACAATTCACTTTTGAATTATTTCGTGATCCAGCTTGATGAAATGACAGATGTTTCCAACTTAGCCTAACTTTGCATCTAAGTACATTATGTACATAACAATCACATGGAGGACGAATTCCTGTTTTGCGAAACCCTCAGCACTGAAACAATCGCAAGGAAAATATTTAACAAAGTGGACAAATCTTTTGAGGCACATAATATCAACTGGGAGCATGTCACTGATGGTGTTCCAGAGATGCTTGGCTGCTGTTCCTGTTTTCAGACGTAGGTGAAAGAAAAATCCCCAACTGCTATTGATAAACACTGCACAATTTATCAACAAGCACTAATGAAGAAAACCATGCCTGATGAGTTAAAAAATGTTCTGAATTATGCAATTACAGCAGTGAACTTCACCAAAGTGAACACATTCCACTCCCGTCTGTTTTCGAAGTTGTGCAAAGAAAGTGATTCTGAATTTGAAACACAAGTGAGATGGCTTTCGAGATGAAAAACAATAATGAGGATCTACCTTCTACAAAAAGGAGTCCATGATTTTTTGCAAGCCAGATTTGCATGCCAAAATTCTCTGATGTTCGTTTTCTGATCTGCTTGGCATTTTTGCTGGTCATATTTGAGTCAGTGAATGCCATCAATCTTTCACTGCAAGGGAAAAATATAATCATGTTTCATTCTCATGAAAAACTGCTTTCAAAATGAAGCTTGAACTTTGGCACCCAAAGTTGGATAGAAAGAACTTTGCATTGTTTACTGAACTAAACATGTTTATTGATGAAAACGAGGTTCAAGTCAATGATGATATCATTGAACTCATGAAACAACATGTCAATACTTGGCAGGGAGAGAATTTCTTTATTTTCCTGATCTTCATGACTTTGACAAATACTTCCACTTTATCAGGAACCCCTTTGTACTCTCTGTTAGCGATCTGCCAACAGAAGACAATTTAATTTGAAAGCAGTTCATTGATTTGGTCAATGATGGAGGTGCAAAATGTTTTTTCTGTGAAATGTGCTGTTCTGACTTTTGGATTGAAATGACACGGTCATATCCTGATGCCGCAAGGATGTCTCTTAAAGTACTGATGCTATTTCCAACCACCTATGAGTGTGAGGTCATGTTTCCTACTTTCCTTGCCATGAAAACAAAGTCATGAAATTGACTGGATGTCACTCCAGAAATGAAGGTTGCCCTCTCCAAAAGAGAGCTGAACATAGAAGAGCTGGTTACTTTGCTGTAAATAAAGTGACAGATGGTCTGCTTTTGTGAATAAATAATTTCTTATATAATTTTTTTTGTTGTCATGTTATGTATCAGGGATTCAGGAAAAAGGACGGCAAACTTTCAGTGGAGGAAGAGAAGATGGTATTTCTACTAAAATTGTGGTTTTCAGTGCATACTAGTGGCCCAATTGACAGAAACTTCTGTACATTTTGGGATGCTATTAAAATTCTTCTGCTGAAAATAGGTAAACTAGTTGAAATGCACCTCTTGGATAATCAATAAGAGGAATGACCTAACAATAGGGAGGAATAGCATCCCAAACATAGTAAAAGGGGAAGGTGATGCCAAAAGTTCGAGAACCAGTCATGTACATATATATATATATACTGTAGATTCTGGTGTTTGAACTGTGGTTTCTGTCTGCTGAATGGGCAAAAATGGATCTTATGCAGTTGTTAATACAGAATACTGGGGATATTTTCGAACTGTTTTTGTTTCTGTAACCAATCGATCAACTGATTCCCCATATTTCCATGTGTATTTATTATATCCCAATAGGACATTGCATGGATTAAGTTGTGGTTTTCAGGGTTGTGGGTCTATGGGCAGACTTCAATCTGGTTGCCCCCAAAAAAGTCTAAGCTAAGAGCATTAAATCTTTTGTAAGAAATGTGTACAACAAAGACAAAGAACATGATACACAATTTGTGCAGTTTGAGGAGCTCATCACTATTTATAGCTCCAGGTTCCCAGTCAACTTACATCAGGGAAATCCCCACCCCCCGACCTCGGAATTATTTTTTCCCTAGTTTTGTTTTGAGGTGCTATCAACTAATCTCCCCACCTAATGTGGTTTGTGTGTGTTTATGAGAGAGAGAGGGGGGTTGCAATATCAGAGCTGATCTGGGACTGAACAACAAAAGTCTTCAGTTACACCAATAATTTTGCAGTTTGTGGAGATGGTCAAAACAGCAGAAGCTCAACAGAATCGAGTTCAAATATCATAGTAAGTGTCAAGATGATACTAGGCAAGTATTTACTATGTTACAACAATCAGTATTATATTCAACTAGGATATCATTTTTGCCAGGTTTTATGGGCAGCTTTGTGAGTGGAATACAAGCTATAAAATCCTGTTAAAAGGTTGTTCTCTTTTTTCATTCAGTGTTAAGTATCACAAGACTAATCTATGAATCAACATTAAATTATCTCACAGAAGTGCAATAAAAAGTCAGTTTCATTTTTCCAGATTACAAACATCCTTAATAAATGCTTAACCTACTCTACTTTCATTAGAAAACTTGTTGGTACTCAGTCTCATTTCAGCCCAATTTGAGCAGAACTATTATTATCACAGTGATCTCAATGGTCATTTTGTCTTTTCATACATCTATGATTACATTCATCAATATTTTCCATTTTTTTTCTTTTTAACCCTTTCATTACTACAATTCTGCTGAAACACACAGCCTTTTATTTCAATTCATTTTAAAAATAATGATTTAGTAATATAACTTAGCCATTACTGAGTTAGGATATAAATCAACATGAGATGTTAATGGAAAGTTATAATTTAAATCATTTTAAGTATTAAGTTTTTATCGTATAACCAGAAGTAGTTTTTAAGGGGGTTGGCATCAAAAGATCATTATTATCATCATTTAACATTAGGTTTCCATGCTGGCGTGGGTTGGACACCTTGACAGAATCAGGCAAGACCAGGGCCTGCACCACATTCCAGTCTGTTTTGGTCTGGTTTCTACAGCTGGATACCCTTTCTAACACCAACCACTTTACAGAATGTACTGGGTGCTTTTTATATGGCACCAGTGGTTTTTACACAGCACCTTGGTTTTATGATGTTAGAATTAAAAGTAGAGTTTGGTTCAAGGGAGATTTATGCAACTACCTGTTTTTCTAGCAGTTATCATGAATTACCGTGCAGATGTTCCCTTGTTGACTATAGAAAAGTTTCTTTCCAGGCTTAGTTATAAAACAATTGTCAAGTTCAGCATTGCAGATCAATGAAACACATAGTGTCCTCTGCTCATGATGAAGAGCATGATACTTGGAATGAGAAAGCATGTAACAAACATGCAGCGACGTGCAACCAAAAGAATACCCTCCATCAGGCATTTGCCATATTCTGAACGCCTTACTTCCCTGGGCATGGACACATTGAAACTCCGACGTCTGACTTGGCAGACACCCATAAAATTATTAACTATCTTACAAACAATAACTCTGAGCACCTTTTCAAACTCCACCTGTTTAACACCCGTGGACATGTTTACAAAGTCAGAAAACAACACAGCTCCCATGACTTTCGGAAACATTTTTTCACGCTAAGAGTTGCTGAAGCGTGGAACAGACTGCCGGCATCAGTTGTTAGTTGTCGGAGCACTGCATCCTTCAAAACTTCCATGCTTCCTGAGATTCGCCAACACTACACCTGATTTTCTCCCCTCCATACACATGCAAGCATGTAATTGACTCATACACTGTTCGCTTTCCAGACATTTGTACATTACTGCATATACTTTATATGCACTTTTTGACAAGTTGTGGTGCACCTGAGCACTGTATACAGTAATTTCATTATTATCATTATTATTTTAATTCAATATACAAAAGCTTGTAGGGTAATTCCTACTTCAATAGCACCATTCAGGTCAGGAGAATACATCGATTACTGACTACTATTGTTGCTGCCACCTCTACCACTACAGCCAATACATATTTTGCTGTCTGTTATTGTTCTTAAGTCCCAAAAGTCGAAGTCAAATCAATGAGGGGATTACATTTTCTTTCACTAATGTCTAATGCTGATATGAAGATGATACAGATCCATAGAAAAATAAATACAAGGCTTGATTAACTCTTTAGCATTTAAACTGGCCATCCAGCCCAGATATTCTGCTTGGTTTATGTTCAAACTGGCAAGATCCAGCCTCTTGCACCTAGCCTACAATGTCATTATAAAAGTAAACAACTGCAACATCAAAATCTGAAAGTTAGGAGACAATGCATGATTAATTCAAAACAATGTGAATAAGTATTACATTAGACAATAATCTGAATGCTGAAGGGTTAAATCAACAGTGCCTTTACATTAAAACATCTGCCTAATCACTTTTTACAGTTAGTCATTGGACTGCAGCCATCATAGAGCACTTGCCTAGAAGGGTTAGTTGAACAAAGCAACCTCAGTATTTATTCTATTAGTTTCTTTTGCCAAGCCACTAAGTTATGAGGGTGTAATCAAATCATTACTGGTTGTCAAGTGGTAAGTGGGACACATATATACGGGGCAGCTGATGATGGAGGTATGTTGGATTGTTGGTATGGCTGTTTTTGTGTATGTGACACAGTATAATTGGATTGTTGGTTTGGCTGTGGAATAGTATTATAACACATCCTTTTGATACATACATAGTCGCAGCTTTCTTGTAAATGAACCCATTGCTAGAAAGAATCATTGAAATAAGTCATTGATGATGAAGTATGAGGTCCTTGTATGACTCTTGAACCCGGCCAAAGATTTGCACATTCTGTGCTGCCTGGCAGAGGGAACAGGTGCCACATTATGAGGTCTTTCGACATGCCTTTTTAATCCTCCAACTGAAAGGCACACCTTTTCACAGGTTGCACATTTTCTGTTGTGAACAATAGCCTTGGCACAATTTATATACATTGGCTTCCATTGTTTCCATCAGCCAAATTCACTCACAAAGTATGGGCTGGCCTGGTGCTATTAGTAGAAAACACTCACCCAAAGTGCTGCACAGTGGGACTGAAGCTGAAATCACATGGTTACAAAGCAAGTTTCATAACCACACAGCCAATAAAATGCTTATGATTACAAAAGTAATTATTAGAAACATGAAGTTATAGTTTACTCTGTTCGTTATTTTATCAAAAATGAAAAAAAATGGTTTTGTCATATTCACATGCTTATTTTTTTCTAAACCTCTCACAAAAAATAATAATAAATAAATATGTAAAGAAATCGAAAAGATGTGGGTTCTCTAAGTTACATTGAAGGCAGTAACTGTGAATCAAAAATGATACAGGTAGGAGACTCTAGTCTTGGTCAAGAAAACCTCTTTATCTTTTTAACTACAAAATTGAATTTCATAGTTATTCCAGTAAGGATGTTAAATATCTACTGAAAAATAGAATCTGACACAAGATCAACTCCTCCAATTCCCCCTCCCCTCTCAAAAATTCCTTGTCTTGCAAGTTATTTGGTGACCCTGTCAGTGCTGGTGCAACGTAAAAAGCATCCAGTCCACACTGTGAAATGCTTGGCATTTGGAAGGGTATCCAGTTGTAAAAACCATGCCAAATCTGACCTCATCTGTGCTGGTGCCAAGGAAAATTCACTCAGTCCACTCTGCAGAATGGCTAGTATTATCCAGCCATAAAAACCATGCCAAAACTGTCCAACCCATGCCAGCATGAAAGGCAGATGTTAAATGATGATGATGATGATTTTCTGCAAATCATGTTGCCTCAATAAACTTGATATATCTCAACAAAAGCATAAAGCAGCTTCAAGCATAACATTTTTCAACAGAAAAAAGATTTGTATATAAAACTGTTTTACACAGTTATGGGTAATGAAATTCTAAGTGATCATATCTGATTTTTGCAGTAAGAGAGTTAGCCTCAGTAGCACAATAAAATGCAGCCAATCCAAGCAGAAAAGTTGTTGGTAATAGGAAGTGCATCTAGCCATAAAAACCATATCAAAAGACACGACATATGGCAATATGCTGTGTTGGCATAGAACCATTCATCTATGTTTCCATATCAGCAGTGAAAATAGAAGTATGATGATGATGATGAAAATAAATAATAATTCATTTAAACAAAAACATATGCTTACATTATAAATTTATTACATGTGAATACATATAAAATGATGTCCTTTTTGAATATTGCAATTTATTTTTATTTTTAATGAAAGATGAGACTGGAAATTTTTTGTTTTGTTTTCCACAAGTAGCATTGTTGAAGAGAATTTGCATGTTTCTTGTACTCACAATCAACTGTGGACAAATGCATATAAAAATAAATAAGAGAAGGAACAAATAATCTGGTTATCTTCTACTGAAGTCTTCCAGTGTGACTCAAGTTCTTTTCATTTTTTTTTTTTATGGTAGTGAGTGTAGCAATTAAATAATACCTGCATTATTAATAAGTATATAAATAATTTGTTGAACAAGAGAAGTTCAAATACTTCTACTTTTTGCTAATAATACTCAGTAGCACATTCAACAGCAAATATGGAGGGGCTTTTTATTTTTGATATTATATAAATTACAATAGAGGTGTTTAAAATGAACTCTTTGTAAAAATTATTTTGAGAATGAAATGAAATGAAATTAAAACTGAATGTTTGTATTCCATTTTCGATGTTATTCAAATAATATAAAACACTTCTACACAACATACTTCTAATTGCTGTACTAATACATTTCATAATAATAATGGTTAAAAAAAAAACAACGACGAAGATTTATTATGGCGCAAGGCCACAAGTTTGTAGGAGAGATGTATAGTGAATTGAATGAAGAATCAATGTTACTGGTACTTATTTTATCAACTGTGGCAGGACTATTGGTAAAGTCAACCCAGACAGGGTTTGAAATCAGAGCTTTAAAAGATGAAACCAAACCTCAGTGCTTGACTGATTCTGCCATCCACCATCCTACTATTCATAATATTAATGATGATGAAGATTATATTGTTTCCCATTGAATACAAGGGAAATTTTCGTATAGGAAGAAGTATAAGTAATTAAAATAACTCTTTCCCAACAGTAATATATTACTGTCACTTATATTTTACTGCTTTCATAAGGATGAAAGGTTAAAAGTCAGCTGAAGTGAGATTTAAACTCAGCATAGAAAAGGGTGAAACTAAATACTCTAAGGTATTTGGTTTGATTTTCTACAATGCTCGCTATCACTGAAAGATTTACAGAATAATTTCAGAAGATCCTCTGTATAAACAATGAGAGAAAAAAACACAGGCATGAAAATTTCTCGAAACATGCCAGAAATTCTAGAGATATATGTGTGTGTGTATAGTCTTAAGTTATAATTTCAATAAAAGATGATATGAAAGGGTAATAGGATATGTGGATTTCTTTGAAAATTCTACACCCAAAATGGAAAACAGTTGGATTTTCAGTGAAATGTACTTCAAAGTTAAAATTATAGCAGCTCCTGAAATAAATAAATAAAATAAAATAAAACATTTCAGTTAAAATACGAAGTGTAACAGATTTTCTAATAATAAAATGCAATTTTAAATATACGAAAATAAAAGCGAAGTAAATAATACAAAAAGTAAAGTAAATAATAGAAAAATTTTAAATATTTACCATTATACTACTGATCTTTAGGTTCCTGTTTGACTTCTACTGCAGTTGAATTTTGAGTTGTATCATTAGATGATAATTCTATTTTTACACTGGTGCCATTAGAATCATCTAACTGAAAGGGAAAAATCAGATGCAAAAAAAAAAAAAGCTACAATACGGAAATTAATGCATTTCCACCAAACCTTCAAACTAACACTTGTACTAAGCCTTTGGCATTTAAACTAGCCACTTCCGGCCCAAATATGCAACTTGTTTTATGTTCTAACTAACCAGATCCAGCCTGTCATACCTACCCTTCAATGCTATTCTAAAAATATACAATCACATCATTAAAATTTCAAAGCTACAAAAAAATACATTAATTAAAAACAATCTAAATGAAAAAGCACTACATGATAGAATAATCTAAAGGGTTAATTTAGGTTGGATTCTTTTTAATAGAAAAAAGGTTAAAAGTAATAACATTACACTGTAATAAAATTTCTTTTATTTTTGTCTTTGATAGTAAGTGTTATTTCTTGATAGCTGCTATCTAGAAATCAAAGAAAATTACTACTATTCCGTTCAAACTTTGCTTTCATGACCAGGCATCAATGTTTTCAAACTGACCTATTTTTCATTACATTTCAGACAGATTTAGTGCTGAGTTATTGAAGCAGAAATATCATTATAGCAAAAATTTTGCTCAATACCACAGATTTGCTTTTCAGTTGCTTGACCATAACCATTTGAACATGTCCTTTAGTGGCTGACAATATCTGCATCTCTGACAATGAGTAGTAGTTGAGGAACATCATAGTCATGTGTTGAGAGGGAGCCTTTGGGATTTGAATAGAGATTCACACATTTACTCCAGATCTAAAACCTCATAGGATGTTGTTTCTCTAATTATTTTTATTCACTCTGGAGAAATGGAACAATTCTCAACTTCAGTGGAATTTGAGATTATGAACCTCTTATTTGTAAAAATTTGCTGTGCCGAGGTAACGGAAATCAACATTATTTGGTGGTACTTATTCAAATGTTTAAATATCTTTTGAAAATGTTTACTCTTTGTTTTTTTTTCCTGTTTCAAATCCCTTTATTCTAAATTAAACCAATGTAATGAGTACTAGGAAACAAAGGTTCTACAATCAATAGATGTTTTTTAGTATCTGCAATAATTCTAAGGAAGATGGTCAGCCACATGGTACTGGTTCAGTCCCATTGCTTGGCACCCTGGCAAGTGTCTTCTACTACTGACCCAGGCCAACCAAAACCTTGTGGATGGATTTGGTTGACAGAATACATTTATGTACACAATGTAACTGAAGATAGAAAAAAACATAGAGAAACCTATGGTGTGTATGCATGTGCATCTATGAATAATATCTTTTGACAAACACATGCATGTGTGAGAGAGAGAAGAGGGAGGGGAGGGAGAGAGAATATTGATGAAAGATATAAACATTGGTAAGTAAGCCAAAACACCAGCATCCTTTAAGCGAATTTGTTCTTAGTTATAGACTCTTTCTTAGCATTCTTGCTGTCAGAATACAGTGAATCAGAGATCGGCCTATTATAAAACTTGCAACCAACATTGTTCATCAATTGCGAGACAAAATAAATATGTGATACACTTGTTTCCATTTCACCTAGTATTTTCAGAGCATATAAAGATAAACATTTTAAAGTGAAAATAAAGTTTCCTAATGGCTGCATAGTCTAAAATCTCCCACCCCTCTCATTTTGTTTTTAAGAGACAATTTCAGTTATAAGAGCTTAAGATCCTTACTTCACATTTAAAATTTGGTAAATGATTTTTAAAATTCTGAAGACTCACTAAAGTTAATATCCCAAATAATAGCTTTACTACGGAAAAACAAAAAAGGGAAAATATTGATATGAGTGAAAGATAAAAAAAAAGAGAGTGTTATTTATCTATTATTATTTGTGAGAAGAAATACGTAAGAAATATAACATTCAGCTTTTTGTCTGAAAAGTATACATTTGATACATTTAAACTTGCGGTATACTTACGATTTGTCTACCATCTTTGAACAAAGCCAGACTATGTTCTGTCTGACAGTGTTGCACAAGGCTCCATGCAGAGAAAAATGTCATTTCACAAGTAGCACAGTTGAGAATCAAAGCCTCCTGTTCTTGTTCTAAGATACAATGGAATAAACATGAGATAACATTAAAAGAAAAAAGAAATAAATGGAAACCAGAAATTGATTTGATTTTTTTTCAGTCACTGTGTTTAGCTGAGATATATAATAATTATCATATTAATTACTGGTAGGGACACCATATTTTGTTATGCAACCATAACATACTACCAAGTATATTAAAGGCTTATAAGTCAATATTGTGTCCTACCTGTGTTAGCAGTGTGATATCACTTTTTCAAGTTATCTCTACAGATTTTCTATAGAAATTAGAGCCAACACTGAAAGTTACATTTCATATACGAATACATCTATGTAAACAATGCAATCGAAAATACAAAATAGGGAATGGGTGTACATGCATATTTCAGGGGTTCTTGCTCCTTCTTCAACATCACATTCAACCCATTAACCATCTACAAACACATTGTTTAAATAACTGCTAATTTTAGTGGTGTAACACAATTGAATATACTGATTTTACATATTAAACACATTCCTGGCAGCTGCTAGGGACACTGTATTTTGTTATGCTACCATAACATCCAACCAAGTATATTTAAGGCTTATAAGTGAATGGTTAATGAGTTAGATGTAGTGCTGAAGAAATATGCATATGCACCCATTACCTATTCTCGATCACATTGTTTACATAGAAGTATTCATATATGAAACATAACTTTCAGGGCAGGCTCTAATTTTTATAGAAAATATGTAGAGATGACTTCAAAAGGTAATAACTATCAGTCTTCTTTGAAACTCAAACAAGCAGAACTAGACAAAATCAAATATTAAACCCTGATATGAATGGAGCATTGGACAAATCAAAACTTGATAACCTTAGGAAACAAACACTGACCCCTTTTCCTATATCTGAGATGACAAATTCTTGTCTGAGCATGTGGCTAGATTCATCATTGAAATAGCCTAAAATGACCAAAATTCATCTGGTGCTCTTGCTAGCTGCTATTGGAACGAATTTTTGTCTCTTCCTAATATGCATTGTGTTTTTAACATGGTGAATCTATAACAGATGTTGCCTCAGGAAAAATACTGCAGTGATTGGACTATCAAGTATGTATACATTAAGTAGGATACATAAATGGATATATATATATATATATATATATATATATATATATGCGTGTGTGTATGTATGTTTTACATGCAATATTAATAAAATAACCTGTAGCTGTTTAACATTATAAAATCCACAACAAAAAAAAATTAATATCAGAATTGATATATGACTTGTTTCAATGATGTTTTAACATACATATAGTAAAATGTAGGGTC
Organism: Octopus sinensis; assembly: GCF_006345805.1. Lineage (NCBI taxonomy): Eukaryota > Metazoa > Mollusca > Cephalopoda > Octopoda > Octopodidae > Octopus > Octopus sinensis. Next base: position 45,660,344 of record NC_043002.1, on the reverse strand, counting down.
AATATAAAATTTGAGGTTATCTAGCAAGAAGAGTTTACATTGAACTTTTTCATTACCTAGTCGCAGCTAATAATCAAAGCATGAGTAATAATAGTAAATTGCTATCCCTACTAGAGTATTTGCAGCATGTTTATTATCAGCAAAGTACATTTCTTTCATTATCATCCCACAAAATATTACCTTTAGAACAATGATATCATAAACATAAGTAATAAGACTAAAAAGATGAACATAAAAAAATATAAAGTGTATAATATACCATAAAAACCCATGTAATTTGCGTACTTGTGTAATTTACGCAGGTGATTTTCAGGATAAAATTTGTTACAAAAAGCTTCTATTCATGTAAAATTTGCACCCCAAAGTTTTCAGAATTGCCGATACGGCCAGGAGAAAAAGGTTTTCAATTTAGTTGTATTTAGCATAATTTCACTTATGATTAGATTTTATTAAATTTTCATTAAATAAAAAGAATTTCTGTTTAACAGGTATCACATTGAAAGCTATTAAATTACAAAGTGTTTGTGTTGTTTATCATAAACTTTATTTCACATTTCTTGCCTACAAGAGATTATGTCCGATCGTTAGCATACTGCTGTATGTCTTCTCAAATCATGATCACAGGAAAAGTTGTTGATAAGAATTACCAACAAAAACAAAGCTGATATGCACAGGTGTTGCAAATTAAATTTAATTACCAATAAACATCAGCTTGGATGACACTTTACTCAATTGACAGAGGAAGGTGACTGATCAAACTGATTATGTAAACAAATCTTTTCCACCTATTCTTGTTAGAACCTTTGATATGGAGTATTGAAATTTTAATCCCTTTCACATTTATAAACTGTCAGGCAAACTTAAAAATTTATCATTACTGTTATTGTTAGTACGAGCAGAACTTATGAATCATTTACTGCAAAGGAGATATTAAATATGTGCTCCATTGTGATAGGTAGAAGAAACTCCATGCAATGTAAAATATGGCCCAGACCATTTTTATCAGCATGAACATCAGACTTCAAAAATTAGTTAACCATTTAATGGATTTAGTAATTTATACAGAAAAAGTAAGCATTATACCATCCAGCATAAATTAAAGTCGATTTTATTATGCATATTTAAGCCATTATTTTTTCTGTAAAAACCTATTCTGCCATAAAATGAGTCAACTTCCAATATGAATTTTCACATTTTGTATGTCTTTTCTCAATGAAAAAATTATGGAAACGATCTACTCATGTAATTTACACACACATTCAAGTTTTTGAAAAAAAAGTGCATAAATTACATGGGTTATTACAGTATACGCTAAAGTTAAATTAGTGTTCACATATTTAGTGTGTATTAAAAAATCTAATAAGAGATACTTATGTAATGAGAATAATAGCTTAACGACTAATATTAGTCTGAGAGCTTTGTCTGGTGCAGATGATAACCCCAGATTTGTTTGGGGCTTTGATGTGCTCGCTGAAGTAAGTAATAAGAGCATTATGTAGATGTACAATATAATTATGGTCATAAGAGATTAGCAGATTTAAAAATAATTTATTTTATATAAATCATATTACTATCAGAGCAGAAGTATATTCAATGAAGAGAATGTTAAAAGTATGTTGAAATATCAGAACTGTTGTCATAATGCAGCCTAAGCAGATTTTTATAAATTGGGAAATGAGAGAATTTATGCAAATTAGAGGATAACTAACAGACTGGAAATAGTGATTTTGTGTCTGTCAGTGAATCTATCAACATTACTTACCAGGCTGTGGAGTCTTTTGACACTGACAACTAAACCGAAGCTTACAGGGAAGCTTCTTGTGTTGGGCTAAGGTGTGTAGGTTAGTAAACTCAAGCTTACACACACCACAAATCAATATGTCTTGGTTGCCTGCAGTTGAAAATTTGAATGAAAATAATTATAAATACATAAATGTGATATCAGAATTAATTTCCTTTAGTGAAAGAGATAAGTATCTATAAGCATTAAAAAAAAAATGGAATCATCCGATTGGCATTACGGTAAAAAGATATAGTTAAAAGAAACTTAAAATTTAAAAAATAATTAAATAATGTTTTTAAAAAAAAAAAATCAAGGAATCCAGTAAAATAGGTATTTTAATATGTGAGATGTTTAAGAAAAGTACATCTGAAATTTGACAGTTAAAAAAATATACTAGATTGTAAAATATACCAGATATACACTTATGTTTTTATTAAACAAAGAAAAATATCAAAAAATGAAAAACTATATCAAAAGTACATTTCTTTACATTTCAAAATAAAATTGCTTACAATAAATATCATTTTTAATTTGCTAAAGATTTTTTTAAAAATCTGTAAAAAAAATAATTGCTAGAGAATTTAGTGAAATAGCATGGGATACAACAGATTAAGTCATTAGATTACAAAATAAATCCCACCATTGTTGAATGTTCTGATAAAAGTAGAGAAAGAAAAATATATTAAACCTCAAGAATATATCACTATTTAAATTGATAATAAGACTTAAATAACTAATACATTTCAGGCACTAGTACCTCAGTAAGCTGTATGTGCCTTCTGTCTCTTCTATTACTACTATATTAGTTTCAGTTCTCAATCACTGAAACACCAAGCTATCTTTATTATTCTTGCTGTCTCACATTAAAAATTTGCCCAACCATATTTTTACTTCCCACCAAATAATCTGAAAGAGTTTAAACTGAATACTAATGCTGTCTCAACCTTGGAGTAAGATTTAAATAGGTTATGTGCTACAGTTACATAATTTGCTTATAAAAAATAATGTAGTTTTACGAGTAAAATGGGTTTAAGTGCTATTTTGGGATAATTACTAAATGGAATGATATAAATATTCTCTACATTAACTATCATATTTTTTTTTACATTGCTTAACAACCATTTTTTTGGGGATCATAATTCATATAAAACTGGTCAAATTAAACACACACACACACACACACACACACACACATACACACTGTTGGCTCTTCCCATTTCTGAGTATTTCATTTCCTTTCTCATTTAGCCTCTATGACTTCTCAATCATGTAATTCTGCAGTAGTTGAGATGGTTAGAAATTAGAGCCTGCAATATGCTGCATGTTTCTCCCAGATTTTCAAATTAATGGTCTCTGAGTTATCATTGTTTTGAGTTCACTGAAGATGATCTGATAGGGAAATCTAGTCCTATTCATAAGGTGCATATGGCCTACCCAGCTGATCCGATGTTTGATGATGGTGGTGGCTTTGATACCGAAGATGTAGTGGAACAGTCTTCCAAAAACAACATGACCAACATGAATCCTGTTATCCACACCATTTTTGAAGATGCATTGCACTGAGAGGAAACTTCCTATGTAAGGAAAATGATCCCCCTTTTCATCATCATTTAACTACTTTTCCATCCTTGCATAGGTTGGCCGGAGTATATCTGAGGCAGATATTCTAAGGCCAGATGCCCTTCTTGTTGCCAACCCTCACTTATTTCCAAGAAAGGTAACATTTCTCCATGGTCAGACATGTTCGCGTTGAAAAGTATTGGAAATGAATGCCACTGATAGTATGACAGTGACAGTCATTTTACAACTATCACACAATACTACAAGGAGACATAAACACACACGACAGGCTTCTTTCAGTTCTATATTTAAGAGATGAGGAATTATGTACATTATTTACATTTGACGGATATTTGTCCTCATCTTGTTTGTTGTTAATCACAAACAAGATGAGGACAAATATCCGTCAAATGTAAATAATATAAATAAGGTTTCTCTCAGTCCAATCACAAGACTTTGGTTAGCCCAAAGCTATGACACTTGCCCAAGATGCATTGCAGTGAGCCTGAACCTGGAACCATGTTGTTGGGAAGCAAGCTTCTTACTACACATATATACTGTGCCTGCAAGAATATTCAAGATGGTAAAGTTGAAATCTGAAAAAGAATGTCCATGGATAAGATTGCACAAACACTCTTTCCTAATATCTATGCAATAAATTAATATTTCGCATCACTTCAAACCAACTATGTTCTGTCTTTAGGTCTTCATAAATCATGATTCAGCCATACATTCAGTGTGAAATTTTGATTATAGTAGAAGCCAATCATTAAGAAGTGGACCAGATCAATAAAACTTTGTGATGGAAAACAGATAACACATCCTTCACGAAAGAAACATCAAAGATGTTTTATTTGCGTCTAAGTAGAAGCTCCACTCAAATTCAATTTGCCACAATGCTGATGGCAAAAATTATGCATAAATGTGTTCTATTAAAGTGATTGCCTGAATGTTGATAGACCAAAACAATTATATGTATTTTTGAAGTTAATCATCTGTTACATATGAGATATGTGAGCTGCCAAAGCATTGCTATCTTAACACTGTCATGCTTTACTCATTAGCTGCATCACACAGTAGAATACTAATTCCATTGTTCCTCTAGAAGTTTAAAATCCATACAATGACTCAGGCAAGATCTTTTTACAATGACTTGGAGGCTCAAGAAGAGAGATTTAATTGCTGAATACTGATGAAAATGTTCTACAGATCACCAGTCACACTGACACACCTAACTGGTTTGCAATGACACAGGCAAATCTTGCTGACAAGAATTGAAAATACTAATTGGCAAAAGTTATAAGCTTGCCTAAACATTATGTATAAACTTTACACTAACTGTTTAAATCATTTCCTCCAAAACTACTGTAATTTCAACAACTTAGTGAGTGATGAGCAAACACGTGAAAAGAAAGAGGTGTGGATATGCGCTGAACAACTTTTGATGAAGCTGTGCTGTCAACAGTGAAAAAAAAAAAGTACTGTAGAAATTTTGTCACATGTCTTGATTATAAAAAGACCATTTAACTAATCTTCACTCAAGAATACTGGAATATTTTGCATCAAGCAAAAGAAAAGAAAAAACTTGCTGCCTTAGTTGCTGGTTAAGCAACTACGTTTGTAACTGAAAGCACAGCTATTTCTAATGTAATAAATTTTTCAAAGGAAATATTCCTAACAGATAATGTATTAAAAAAAAATTTTTTTCCAAATTTAAGCACTAAATCCTGTACCCTTTTTTCACAAGAAAAACAGCAAGAAATATGAATGTAACCTATAATTTTCATTGATGACCTAAATACACTGAATTTAATGCATTTATCTGAAATATGACTGAAATCTGAGTAGAGGAAAAGTTAATATTTAATAGTTGAATGTAAGAAACACACTTCCCAAAGGAAAAACATTAACCATCAGTGGTCTCTATTTCTTCTATTCAATAAATCAAATGCTTATGTATTGACAAAAATGTATCATATAAAGGTGCAGTGGACAAAGAGTGACCAAAGAATACTATAACCAGACTTGAAAATATGTGGCAGTCAAAACATTCCCCTTACAAGACAATATCCCACAAAGCATTTGTAGAATCAGTACTGATACCAACACACTCAGGATACCTGACTAGACTTAAAAGCTGCAAGATCCTAATATTAACTGGAAACTTCCACAAAAATACTGACATTGACAGATGATCTCAGAAGAAACAACTGGGGAAGAGGCTTAAGATCAATCCAGACAAACTTTGAGTATTGTATAATAATCTCTCAAACAGCATCAGCTAAAAAATAGTAAAAGCTAATACATCAACCAAACGCTTTAAAACTAAGTGAGTAGCATGTTATGTGCTGGGAGTGAACCCTCCTAGAAGCATTTATTGATTGAGGTTTCGACATAAACCCAAAACTGCTGGACTGAAATCACCTCAAACAGACCAATGAATATCAAGTTTTCTGGATATTTGAGTAATAAAGGGGACATCAAAAAGCATAGCTGCTCTTGGACTCATAACTGTTATATCATTTAATATTTTGCAGAAAATGCTTTTGCAACCTAAGATGCTGTCAAACAGAAAAGAAAACAGTGAAGTTCTTAAACATCCAAGAAGCAGCTAAAAGTATTGATTATGTCACATATCTGTACCCAAAAATGTTATCAAGATATTACCTTCCTCTGCAGCATGACCTTGTAATTGAAAGCATATTCAAAGCTGTCTATAAAAAGGATTGCTTTGAGACAATTATCACAAAACTATTTCTAGTTTTGATGATATACGTACACCCCAACATAAGAAATACTGGTGAAACATTCCCATCAAAGCTTCCATTAACTGCAAACACAAGAGGCATATAACTGCCTGAGATAGCTATAAAGGTCAGCTGCTCAGTTATGTGAACATTTCATTCAAAAATAGGTGAGAAAGAGAGCATTTTTTGTCAACAGTTATGAAACCTATTTAGATTATAAATTTATATTCACACCAATAATCACTGGAGTACATGATGAAGTTAAGAAGTGTTTAAGTAATAGTTAAGAAAAACTGGGATTTTCAAACTAAGAAAGAGGCCAGCTGATTAATAATATTCTGCAACTTCAAGCTGTAAGTGGAATAGTAAAAATATACAAAACATTTCTGAATTTTAAGACATAACTATACTGTTGTTATTAGCTAAATTCCAATGACAGTGCTTTTTTCTTTTTCTTTCTTTTTTTTTTTTTTTTGTTAACCAGTAAATTCTTTAGAGGAAAGAGATCAAAGAATTGAAAAAAATACGCAAATATATACACAGATATATTTTAGCCATTTTTCTATGAATCCAAAATGTAAATCAAAGTATAACTTTCCGAATTTATAATTTAGTCAGGTGACCTATATGTGCTCTCAAACTTATGGTATCAACATGATTACAAGAGAAAGTGAAAAAGTGTTATCTTCATTATATAATCATATACTAATAAGGATTTGATAAAAATTATTTACTGTACGTGAATGAATATATATATATATATATAAAGTGAATTTAGAAATATTAGGAAATAACATTTGCAATGAATATTTATGAACCTATATCAAATATTACTGGGACTGAAAATAAATTTGGAAAAAATAATAATGATGATTTTGCTAATGATGGTTAGTAATCATTTCTATTAATTTTCATTAATAATATTAAAATGATAATGATGATTTATTTTTATTATTATAAGAAAATTTGATTTGAGAAAAATTGTTTTAAAAAATAACTTGGGAAATTATGCTTTTTGTGATGATATTTAAAAGTAAATTTTAAAAGCTGATAACAGAGAAGAATCCATATATAAACACCCAAAGAGATTTTTAAAACTTTAAGAGAAAAATGCCCCATAAAATATCCTTAAGTATATTGTTCTTCAAAAAACAATACATCATGTGAACACAATTTAACTATTATTTTTGTCATCTATTGGTAGAATCATCCTACCTTTGAAGAGGAAGTATTAAAAAAAAAATCAACAATTTTAGAGAAACAAGGTTAAATACATAAGCAAAAAAAAGGTAAATTCTACATCTTATACACTGTTAACCAAACACCATTGCTGACAGATGATATGTTCTAATCTTTTATATTTGATTTCCTATTTATACTGGAAGTATATATACTGTGGTGATGAATCTCATAATCTATGTATAGGTACAAAGTCAAAAATGTGGGGGAGGGCAAGCAGTCGATTATATCGATCTCACTTCTAAATAATGCACGATGAATTCAAAACAATGTGAATAAAGAAGCGTCACATTTGACAAGAGTAATCTGAATTGTAAAGGGTTAAATCTGCTTGCCTGAACCAAATCTATTTCTTTGTTTTTTTTTTTTCTTTCAAAAAGAAACTATCTTTAGGAAAATCTGAATGCGTCACTTGTCAATTTTACTCTACTCTGCTGTCCAGATCAGTAAAATGCACCTACATACCCAGCGATACACTGGCACATTTTTGTACTTGCAGAGGTTCCTCTTTCCAAGTGCTAAAACAGAGCTAAATTGCAGTGTGTGTATGTAAGTTAAAAGCTCAGAACAAGCGTTTCATTATTTGTGTTATCTTAAATCTAATATATATATATATATTGTGTGTGGGCTAATTTCTCTGTAAAAATCTATGTATAAAATCCTACTTATGATTCACGCAAACACAAAAAAACAAAAACATAACCTTCACTTAAATACAAAAAAAGTAAAATAAAAGAAAAATAACAAAACAAGATTTTGACATAATAGTGATCCATAATAATAATAATGATAATGATAAATAATAATAATAATTATAAATAAATAAATAACAATAATAAATTTTAAAAATTTGTTTTCTTTTTAGAAATTATACAATTGTGAAAAAGATTTAATACGGAAATAAAATAACAACAACAATAATGATTGTTCCAAATTTTGGCACATGGGCAGCAAGTGTAGGAATGATGGGGTTAGTCAATTACATCAACCCCAGTACTAGACTGGTACTATATTTTATGGAGCCTCCAAAAGAAGGACAGCAAAGTTAACCTCAGCATGATTAGAGCTCAGAATATGCAAGGAAACCAAAGAAATGTTGCTAAGCGATTTTGTCCAATGCACTGATGATTCACCCCACTCACCACTTTAACAACAATAATAGGTGTGTAAATGTGAAATATACACATTCTATTTAGAATTTGGCTAACTAAACAGAACCATTTAATATGGGATTTTTTTTTTTTTTTTTTGCATGATTGAAAGCTTATGGTATTATTATCTGACAGACTTCAATTATCTTCCAATATATAACACTGTGTAACACAATTTTTGTCCTTCAGTATAGCAACTGTTGTTTCCTATTTGCTTACCCCTAGAAAATATGAATAATGGCTAATATTTCCTTCAAACATTGCTTTTGTTACATTTACAAAGAATCCCTCTCAACACATGATGTTCCCCCACTACTCTTGCTCATGATCAGAGATGTACGTACTGTCAGCCATTAAGGGACATGCTCAAGTGGTTAAGGTCAAGCAGCTGACAAGCAAATCTGTGGTGCTGAGCAGAGTATTTGCTTTATTGATATTTCTGCTTCAGCAATTCAGTGCTGAATCTGTCTGAAATGTCCAGGTCACAAAAGCAAAGTTTGAAGGAAAGAGTAGTCATTTCCTTTGATTTCTAGATAGAAGCAAATAGGAAATAACACTTACTGCCCAAAGACAAAAAAATATAAAATTTTTGTTTTACACAGTGTAATTCGAGTAGCTGGTCAGAAGAAAACCAAAGCTTAATCAGTTAGGATTTGAAGTTGGAAAAATGGAACAAGGAAACAGATACTTTACAATTTCGACAGAAAATAGGAGATGGTATGTGGTACATTACAACAGATATTCATAAGTGTCCACCTATGGTCAGTTCCCTGCAGAATTTGAACTCAAAATATAAATAAGGCATTTACCTATCCAGTCTGCTATATTTTTGCCACCCCAACATTTATTGTCCATAATTCTAATAACCCTTTCTACTAAAGGTACAATGCCTGAAATTTGAAGGAGGGGGCTAATCAATTACAGTGACCCTAGTGTTCAACTGGTATTTATTTTATCAACTCTGAAAGGATGAAAGGCAAAATCTACAACAGAAGAATTTGATCTCAGAACATAAAGCCAAAAGAAATGCCACTAAGCATTTCATCCGATGAGGTAACAATTCTGACAACTCAGCATTTTCTTACAAAAATAATGTCAATAAAACCAAGGATAAGAACTTGTTTTGACGCAAGGACAATGAAGTTAAGCCCATTGTATCAGCACCAGTATATTCAATTCTTAAATATTTTGTGAACAATACATATAAGTTTTCAACAGGCCAATTACTGCTTCACTTCATTTCTGATGGCAAAAGTGACAGGGAGTGTTCACTGCTCAGTCTGAATAAATAATATTGGCATTTTTGTTTGACACACTGATTAATTGACAATTTTCTTATTGAAAGTATATACATACACAAAAATATATTTTATATTTTACACACACAATGGGCTTCTGTACAGTTTCCATCTACTAAATTTCACTCACAAACACTGGTCAACTTGAGGTTATGGTGGAAGCAAGTATCTACAGAGTGGTGCAGTAGGATTTGAACCTGGAGCTGCAAAGTTGTGAAATCTAACTTCTAAGTAAACAACCACTATATCTGCACCAGGTATTTATGGGTATTTATTTTATGAACTAAAATAAATGACAGGCAAAATAAACCATGCCAGGATCTGAGTTAAGAAATGTAAGGCAAGGAATTATAAAACATAGTATTTCTGGGGGGAAAAAAAAACTTTAAAAAAATATTCCTCTCCATTGTAATAATTTCACAAGAGAAACAGATGAAAATAAATAATAATAATAATAATAATAATAATAATAATAATAATAATAATAATAAAATGATTTCCAACATTGGCACATCACCACACATTTTAGGAAAGGATAAAGTAAATTAGACTGACTTCAGTGTATAACAGATACTTATTTTATCAAACCCCCACCATCACCACTACAAAAAGAAAAAAATCTGTAGTCAACTTTGGTGAGATTCGAATATAAGGGAACACATCTAAATACCATAAAGCATCTTGATCGACACAACTGATTCTGCCATCACCCACTCTTAATAATAATAATAATAATTTCTTTTGCATTGGCCCAACAAAAATTTTAAGCAAAAAAAAAATCTGAATGATACTGATACTAATTTCTTACACAGGCATAAAGCTTCCAATTTCAAAAGGAAGAATAGGGAAGACTATTGATAATATATGCAAATTAAGATGGCTACACCATAAAACTGAATTTTTCACAAAAAAAATCATTTAGTTCAGCATACATCTGCTGATACAATCTCAGATATATTGTCAGTGTTGTAGCCTGACATCACTGGTTCTTTGGGGTCTTTAATACCCTCATCCAGGCGTCTCAACCGAGGTTGATCAAGCTTAGGTCAGTATCCAATTCTACTGACCACACCAATCAACTCTTTTCAGCCAAAGTCATCAAGCTGCTTTCTCAGCAGCCTCTAAATTGTTCTTCATAGCTCTTCTACTTATTCCTTAACTGAATATACATCCTTAAATCCTTAAAAATGTTTTCGCCCGAAGGCCGCGGCCATGCTGGGGCACCACCGCTGAATGAGCTACACTGATACTGTGGCACTTGGTCAACAAGGGAGTTCGATGCCGCTGCCTGCATCTGTGTCTCCTGTCGTGAGGTAGGTTCAATATGAAAATCTTTTACTCATAAAAATAGGCCATATTCCATCACAGCAAAGATTGCATAATTACATCATAAATTACCTATTACTAGAGCTAACCAGTTTTGCTTTCTGTCTTTGTTTGCTGAGAGGATAATAGAAAATATTTAAGAAAAGAAGAAAAATTCCATAAAAGAACCATGTGTGTGAGCTACAATGTACAAAGAAATATTTTGAAAATATTCTAACAATTGTCAAAATAATTTAAAAAGTAAACAGCAACAAAATTGCTAGTCAATACTTTTTATGCAGTGGTACTGTGAAAAAAATCTCTAATCATGTGGAGTGCAATGGTGAAAGAGAGGAAACAAAAAAAACATCCACTTGACTTTCAGAGAATCCATCTACAATTTGTCAATGAGACAATAATCCTCACTCACTTGCATCTGTTATTTTTCATTTTATGACCAGAGAAATAATGTGTTAGCTATTTTTAATGATATTAAGCCCTTAACATTTCTCCAAGATCATGATGTTTGTTCAAAAACGATAAGTTAACTACTTCTGTGCTAACATATAGATGATTTCTTCTTCAGTTAGCATAAGCACAATGGTTGATGGTATTTTGTTCACAAAAGATTATCACAAGTGCCTGAGTTTGTAGTAATAGATCAAACATCATTAAATTTATATGTTCAGAATGCCATAACTTAAAAAGTTAAGAACATCGAAGAATATTCATAAAACTTCACTTACTCATAAAAAATTATTCCTAGATCTGTAACTCTTTTAATACTGACGCACACATGACAGCCTTGAATCTGATACAATTTTCAATGTTTTTAAGTGATTTAACCCTTTAGTATTTAAACTAGCCAAAATAGTCTACCAGTTTTTTCTCACCTACCCTAGAATGTCATTCTAAAAACTAAAAAATCACAACACTGAAATCTCAAAGCTATGAGTAATGCATGATGCCAATGTGAATAAATAAGAATTATATTTGACAGAGTAAACTGAATGTTAATGGGTTAAATTAAAACACTCCATCAAAATTCTGTGTGAAGTTGTTCCAAACACCAGTTTCATAATGACAAAATTATTTTACTAAATAATTTGTTATTTTCAAAATTAAAACAAAGGCAGTGTATTTCAACAGATATTTTGTAATAAAAGGGTTAAATATTACTGTTTTTTCATGACTGGCAATAACAGTTGATATTTTGAAACCTTTGGAAAAAATA